>NC_045732.1:64214672-64429010 GCF_009834535.1 Camelus ferus | reverse complement strand
ACACTTAAGAATACTATCCAGCCTATCCAAGCTCTTCCTTTCCCTCCTTTGTCTTTATGTATTAGACTTAAAGCCCAGGAATAAAAATGCCAATGAATTATTGGAAGTAATAGTACATTATGCTACATTTTTTTTTTAATTCTCAAGACTGATCTGTACCATTATTAAAGTGCAACCTATGTAGGTGTGCTACAAGGGAGTACCTTACCTTGGAAATAGGTAAGTGCAAAATGCATTCTTTGTGGCCAGTTTAGATGAATGTCTAGAAAAGATACTGAGCTAGTTCTTTAACCTGAAGATTAATTACGGAAAAGAGAAAGAATAACAATGAATGCCTCATTTTGTTTGAGAGCTCATATGAGGTCTCTTATGAAGATGTGATATGTAAGCTGACATTAGTAAAAATAAGTGTGATTTAACCAGCCAAAGAATGAGGGAAAGTGTGCTGTAGACATTTGGTGTACATGAAGGTACAAAAGTGGAAAAGCATCCAGCACATTCTGGAAATTGAAAGATTCTTAATATGACTGGAGAACAGAGAATAAAGATGAACAGAGTTTTGGATAAGGTCAGAGAAGTAGATAGGAGCCAGATCCTGAAGGATCTTATAGGTCATATCAAGGATTTTATATTTTATTCCTACATGCAATGGAAAGCAATGAACAGGTATCAAACAGAGACTTGGAATTAAAATACTTTTCTGGCCACAGTGGTAGGATGGAATTATTGGGGGGAATAATTGGAGTCCATTGCAGTCTTCCAGGCCAGAGATTCTAATGACTTGGATTAGAGTTTTGACAGAAGAAGCAGAGAAAACTAAAGTAATTCAGGAAACACTATGGACATATAGTCATCAGAATTTGATGATAGATTAGATAAGTAGAAATGAGAATGGAGAGGGAAGGATAGAAAAGTCTCCAGTGAACAGTAGAGGGAAAAGCAAATTAAGGACCTCTGAAAATCTTCAAAAAAACAATGAGACACAGGTAAAATTGATCAGAGTCAACTTTTCGTTTTTAGAACTCTGGATATTAACCCAAAACTCAAAACAATCCATGGAATATTTACTCAAGAAAACTGGCTTAACCCTGGTACAAACAGTGAGATTTGTGGCATTTTAACTTACCCTCTTTCCATCCCTCCCCCAAGTCCAGCTTCAAAGAAGCCTTGGAAACCAGCCCTGGGATGGACATATAATAAAGATCATAGAATAGAGAGTCCACAAATAGCTCACATATATATTGCCCATTGATGTTTGACAAAGACTTCAAGGAAAGCCAGTATGAAATTATTATATTTTCAAGAATTAATAGCAGAATTTATATGTCCATATTCAAAACAAATTTTTTTGACCTTTACAACATACAAAAAGTAACTCAAAATGAATCATAGACATAAATGCAAAAGCTAAAACTACAAGACATCTAGAGGAAAGCATGGATAAGTTCCGAGTAACTTTGGGTCAAGAAAAAGTTTTTAAATTGACACAAAAATTACAAATCATGAAAAAATTATCAATTAAGCTTCATCAAAATTAAAAGCTTTTGTTTTCCAAAAGACTGTTGAAAAAATGCCAAGACAAGACAGACTGAAAAGATTCTGAAAAAATATATCAGACAAAGGATTTGTACTTGGAAATAGATAAATAGATAAACTTAAAGCTCAATAATAAGAAAACAAACAATTCAATTTTAGAATAATTGATATAATATATGAATAGATGTTTCACCAGAGATACATAGATAACAAGTAAGCAAGTGAAAAGATGTTTAAAATTACTGTCCATTGGTGAAATTAAACTAAAACCATAATATGGTATACTATATATTCAGTAGGATGCCCAAATGTAAAAATACTAACAATATCAAGTATTTGGATCAAAAGGAACTCTACTACATTTCTGGAAAGAAGGAAAAACATTAAAGTTACTTTAGAAAAAAGTTTGGCAGTTTCTTTAAAAGTTAACCATACACTTACCATATAACATAGCAGTTCTAATCCTAGTTGTTTACCCAAGAGCAGTGAGAATATATGATAAAGATCTGCATACAAATATTCTTAGAAATTCTATTGGCTTTACTCATAGCAGCCAAACAATGGAAACAACCACAATGCTCATCAATTGGTGAGTGGTTAAACAAAGTGTAGTAAATAAGTGGGATGCTACTCTGCAATCAAAGGGGACAAACTACTGACACAATTATGTGGATGAATCTCAAAAGCATTAGGCTAACTGAAAGAAGCCAGACACAAAACACTCCATGCTATTTTATTTCATTTATATGCAGTTCTAAAAAAGGTAGTATTTTAGTGATAGAAAACAGATAGTAGTTGGGAGGGGCCAAAAGGTGAGTGAGGAAATGGACTGAAATAAAAAAAAAAAATTGTATTACCCATGAGATATCTATGTGTAAAAGTCAAGTAGTTAGCTAAATAAATTCATAGCTCAGAAAAGAGATTCAGGTTGGAGATATGATGTGGGAATTACTAGTATATAAGTGCTTTTTGAAACCATAAGAGTATATAAGACTACTTTGAATGGGAATGTAGACCCAAATAGAAGAGGACTCAAGACAGAACCTTGAGGAACTCCAGGATTTGGAAGGCATGTGGGATACCCACAGTGAGTTTATACCACCAGTAAATGAACTAGAAACATACTTTATACAGGCATATGGTGAGAATGTATGCCTTTCTCTGCCTCAGTTCTATGTAAAGACAGAAATACATAAATAAATGGATAATTAAGAAAAAGAAAAAGGTTTTTTTTGACAATTCCTAACCAAATGTACTCGATTGGAAGGTCCTCCCGCCTCCCCCCAAAATAATTTCCTTTTCAAACATCAGAATGTGAACTTATTTGGAAACAGGTCCATTGCAGATGCAACTAGTTAAGATGAGGTCATATAGGATTAGTGTGGGTCCTAAATCCAATATGACTAGTGTCCTTATAAAAGAAGGCAAAAGACACAAAGGGAGAACTCCAGGTGACAATGGAAGCAGAGACTGGAGTGATGTGTCTGCAAACCAAGGAACACTGAGGATTACTGGAAACTATCAAAGCCTAAGAAGAGCCACGGAAGAATCTTCCCCTAGAGCTTTCTGAGAGAGCATGACCCTGGTGACACCTCTATTTCAGACTTCTAACCTCCAGAACTATGAGACAAGAAATTTCTGTTGTTTTAAGCTACCCAGTGTGTGGCAATATATTATGGCAGCCTGAGGAAACCAATCTGCTCCAATCAGGCTGATTTGAGACTAGATTTCTTAAACCAACATATTCCTTTCCCACAAAAACAAAGACATTGAAATTTTAGTTTCGAAGTTGTAACACACAGAAGCAAATGTTAACTTTCTTTGTAGGAAAGTGCCTTAAATAAAGGCTTTAATTATTTAGAACAGGTAGTTGCAAAGAACATAGACTTAACATTAAAAGTCACTAAACACATGACCAATGCATAATATGGCAAATACTAGCATGGATAAGTCACTAAACTGCAACAGTGACTAATGGATTTTAATAAAACAGAATATGGGAAGTTCAGTGACGGCTTCTGATTCCACATCGTGATTAACCTTTAGGAAATTTTCACTTGTGGAGTTTTGGTTTAGCATTCCAGAAGAACTATACTCTAAAAAGTCTATTAATATTCCCTTTCCCAGCTATGTGTCTGTGTAAGCAGATTTTCGTCATAGCCTTCAAACACCGTAACACAATGCAGTGGATTCAATGTAGAATCAGATCATACTGTCTATCCTGCTATCTTTAGTAAGCCAGGTATTAGAGAGATATTCAAAACTGAAAAGAAATTCTACGTTATTAGCTTTCTTGGTACATATACAGTAACTACAAAAATTCATTTAGAAAAAAATTTTTTTTTTAAATTTCCCGTTTGTAATTCCCAAATGCCGAGCTGAAAATTCAATTTCAAGGATCGACAAAACTCAGATCTTCCCCACTACCACACCCAAAATCCCCAGGGAGGCACTGGCGGGCTACAGCGTTAGAATCTGGTTGGCATTGTCGACGATTCGGTTTATTACATTTTTGTTTTGTAAAATATAGTTACAAAATGTTATTTAACTTAATATATAATAGATTTATTATAATTACATTAAAAATTAATACATATTTTTAAACATTCTCAGGTTTAAGTTCTAGTATACTAAATATCAAGAGATATAAATAGCTAAGGTAAACAAAAGGTCTTTGGGGTCCTCAATAATTTTATGAATGTAAAGGTATCCTGACCCTCGAGAACTGCTGACTTAATACTTAGAGGGAGATATAGTTGGAGGGTGAGTACCTGGGAACATATTTTATTACTATTTCTGTTTAAACTTTATATTTGGAAAAAATTACAGATTTACAGAAAGTTGCAAAGATAGTACAAAGTGGTCCTATGTATCCCTCACCCAGTTTTCCCCAATAGTTATGTCTTGTGAAATCAGAAAATGGGTATGAGCAGATTCATGTAACCACCGCTGCAATACAGACTATCGCATCACCATAAAAATCTGACAGTGTATCTCATTGTGGGTAGTTTAAATAACTTCCAATCGTTGAACTTATTTTATTGCTACCTTACACATTGTTTTGGAAAAATGGTTGTTTAAGAAACTTAAATCTTATAAAACTTTAATCATTATAATTATGTCTTAAAAATGGAAGAAATTGGTTAAATAAAGATGTAAAAACATAGGTGTCCTAAGATTTAGTAAAATGACACTGCATTGAGATTTGGCCTTGTGTATAACATGGACCAAAGTTTTGGAATGAAATGATAGGCTGGGAATATTATATCTTAAATTTTTTTCATATGACAAGGAGAATCAAAGCCAAACAGAATTTCACTAGAAGTTATCCGCGGTCCAGTTTAACATGTTTTACTTTGGATTCAAAATGTGTGTCTGAAACCATATATACAACATTCAATCTTCCTTTCAAAGCAGGGCTGTAACTGCCTTTCCTCCCTTTCCAAGTGTTCCATAAAATCTTTCACAGATGCAAGCAAACATTCTCAGCCAGCCTCCAATAAATTACTTCCAATGTCAGGAAACTCATCACTTTTTGAAAAAGCCCATTTAATTTGGTAAATTTTTCTTGCTGTTTTCTCTAATGTTGATCTAAAAATCTGCTTCCCTAATGTTTTCACTCTTTGAATCTACTTCTTCCTTCTGGACTCAGAGTAAGTAATCCCTTTTCTTATCCCTTAAATATTTTTAGTAAGTTTTAAATCCTCTCTCTTTAAAGATGCTCTTCTTTAGGCTGAAAAATTCCCATATAAACTACCCTCATGTAAACTGGCTATCAGACACTTAGCCATTTTAGTTAGATTTCTTTGGAAAAGTGCCAGTTTGTTAATGAACCTTTTAAATAGTGGCATCTGCAATAAAGCACAATATTCTAGATTTAGCCTAATTTATGCAGAATGTGTCAAATAAAATATACAATGTGGCACCATTAAGCCTTGAAGTATCTTTAAAAATATACAAATATAAATAAATAAAACTCTAATTTTCAGACTACATTGTAACAGAAAAAGTGTCTTAAGTAGCATAGAAAGAAATAGTTATAACCAGGGAAATTTCTCTTTACAAAGGAAGAGCTGAATTCTTGCAGAGGTGTTATATTCATCATTGGATTTATTTTTTAATTGAAATGTAGTTGATTTACAAGATTATATTAGTTTCAGGTGTACAGCAGAGTGATTTAATATTTTAGAGATTATACTCCATTTAAAGTTATTGCAAAATAATGGTTAGATTTCCCTGTACTGTACAATATATCTTTGTTGCTTATCTATTTTATACATAGTAGTTTATATCTCTTAATTCCAAAACCCTATATTGCCCTATGCCCCCACCGACCCTGTGCCACTGGTAACCACGAGTTTGTTCTTTATGTCTGAGAGTCTGTTTCTGTTTTATTATATTTATTCCACATATAAGTGATAACATACAGCATTTGTATGTGTACAGTCTGACATATTTCACTAAGCATAATATTCTCTAGGTCCACATACCATGTTGCAAATGGCAGAATTTCATTTTTTTATGGCTTTTATTCCATAATATACATCAAACACATTCTAAAATATGTATAGTTTTTACTCCCCTCCCCCACATTTTGTGTTTTTGATGTCATATTTTACATCTTTATGATTTTCCCCTTATTGATTATTTAGTTATAGTTTTTTGTCTTTTAATCTTCATACTAGTTTATTTAAGTAGTTGATCTTCAGCTTTTACTATATATTTGCCTCTACTAGTGGGATTTTTCCTTTCCTATAAATTCTTTTTTTTTAACATTTTTTTATTGATTTATAATCATTTTACAATGTTGTGTCAAATTCCAGTGTTCAGCACAATTTTTCAGTTATTCATGGACATATACACACTCATTGTCACATTTTTTTCTCTGTGAGTTATCATAACATTTTGTGTATATTTCCCTGTACCTTTCCTATAAATTCTTACTTCTTTTTATGTCCTTTTATTTTCCACTTAGAGAAGACCATCTAACATTTCTTTTACGGTAGTTTTAATATTGATGAACTCTTTTAGTTTTCTCTTGTATGAGAAGTTATTTCTCTCTCCTTCAGTTCTAAATGATAATCTTGCTGGTTAGGGTATCTAGATTAGAGGATTTTCCCTTTCAACACTTTGAATATATCATACCACTCTGTCCTGACCTACAAAGTTTCTGCCGAAAAAGCAGCTGATAACCTTATGGGGGTTCCCTTGTATATGACAGTTTTTCTCTTGCTGTCTTTAGAATACTCGCTTTATCTTTAAATTTTGCCATTTTAATTATGGTTTGTCTTGGAATGGATGTTTGGGTTCATCTTGTTTGGGAACCTCTGTGCTTCCTGTAGCTGAAGTTTGCTTTCCGTCTTCAGGTCTCCACATCAAATCCAGCTCTCCAACTAAACCAAATGGGTGCACACAGATTGTGAATAATTTCAGCAAATACATTTTTGACTTTCTTTTCTCTCTTTCTCCTTCTGGGACATGTGGATGTTGGTAGCTTTACTGTTGTCTCAAAAGTCAATTAAACTTTTATATATATACATATTTTTTCTTTTTCCTTTTCTGATTGGGTAATTTCCATTATTCTATATATCAGAATATATATATCTATATATTCAGGTCAGCTTTACATTCTTCTTTGTCACCTAGTCTTCTCTTCATACCTTCTAGTGTGTTTTTCACTTTATTTATTACATTTTTCTATTGTGACTGGTTCTTTTTTTATGTTTTCTAGCTCCTTGTTAAAATTATTACTATGTTCATCTATTCTTTTCCCTAATTTAGTTAGCATTCTTATTACTATTACTTTGAACTCTTTATTTGGTAAATTATTTATTTCTGTTTCACTGATCATTTTTTAGGGGTTTTTACATGCTCTTTCAATTGAGATAAATTCCTCTGTCTTTTCATTTTGCTTAACTTTCTATGTCACTCTTAAATTAGATGAAAAAGTTACCTATTGAGGTCTTGAAGTTGTATCCGCATGTGGAAATATCCCTATACAATCTGTGTGCAACCATTTGGTTTAGTTGGAGGGCTGGATTTGATGTGGATGCACATCACATCTTTCCTCAAGGTGTGCTGGCAGCTATCACCTTGGTAGAAAGTGGGGCTAGGAGTGGAGGGGTAGGACAGGGGCCAGGTGTGAGCCAGGACTTCCCCTCTGCTCTGTGGCTATCATTGCCCTATTGGGAGCAGGGGCAGCTCTCAAGTTGCTAGAGCAGAAGCCCTGAAGTTCAGATCTAAGCTGGTTCTGTTCCCTTTAAGTATGTGGTCTCTCCATCCAGAGGGGCCAGTGCTGGTACAAGAAGTACTGATGTGGGCACTCGGTTTGGGCTTGGGCCTGGGCTGTGGTGGTAGCTCACCTGAGTCCATGCTATAATACTGAGAAAAGATTGTCTTGGTGGCTTGTTTTGGAAGAAATAGTGAAAGTCTTTGCAGGATGCAAAAATTTGACGAGTTAGTAATCCCTGGGGGACAGAGCAAAAATCACAACTTCTGGCTTGATTCTAACCAACACGCCAAACAACCTAAGAGATGCTCCAATATAAATTAAAATTATTCTTTTATGGAAAACTTAATTCCATGTCCTAAAATTCTAGAGTTAGAAAATCTGGACAGATCATCCAGTACATTCCTGTAGCCTTCATATAGATGACGTGCCAAGGCAGAAGAATATTTATTCTATTATCTCTTCACAGTTTTCAAGACAGTCAGCATGAAATGACTTCATCCTTAATTTAAGAAAATTTCCACTCAGCCCTTTGTGGAGAATAAAGTGTTCAATGTTCTTAAAAAAAAAAAAGAAAAAAAAAAAAAGACAAGACAGATTCTGGGAAAATGGTGGCACTGATGGTAACATAGTGTTTGGATCTTCCTGAATCCCACAAACTCCTAAATTACCAATAAGGGAGAACTTAGCAAATATTTTTTCCCAAGGGTCCTTCTTAAATGATCTATGAGAGGAATAGTTTCAGACACACAAAATGATCAAAGAGTAGCAGAAAGACTGGTAGTGAGAACTAAATATATAGCTCTATGCAAAATTTAGATGAAATGAGAATTAAAAAGAGAAATTATAATACAGCATGGTTATATGATGTGACAATGTAGAAATAGTACAGTCTTAAAAAAGAGATTACAGAGAGCATATGCAAGCCATTTCCTCCTTACTTTTCAGTAATCATAATTGGTAGTAGTAGCAATGGTATTGTTACTCTGAGACTGTTTCATGAGTGTTGTGGGATAAACAAATGAGCAATTATGTCTTCTTACATTTATATCACTCCTTGTGTCTTTGAGAACTCCTTGTGTCCTTGGATAAAAGGAGCTAGAGATTTAATATAAAATAATTAAGTAAAAAATTCTGAATTGGAACTTAAGAAATTCAAAGTATGAATTACAAACTCAAGGGGGAAAAAAAAGCTAAATTTTTACCTGATGAGGATAGGTAATTATCTTGAAAACTGGCTAAATAAAAAAATTAATCACTTTTACTTCCATTTATATATGATCTATACTATTGGATAACCAATATTATATGAGGGAAAATATCTCTGCGTAAAACTATTCCAGTTACTAAATAAAGCAATCTGATAGATTATCACAATTTTACAATCCCAATTAAAGAATGAAATCAGACATTATATACTTCATGATTAAAAATCTCACTTTATCACTTATAATTTTGACAAAGGGATCAAAACTGAATCTGATAAAGCCTCTGGATCTAGCTGTCAATTTGCGGAAAACACAAAGAGCAGAGGAACAATTTGAACTGTTTCATGAGTCTAAAGTTAACAAAATCCACGTTAAATGGCCTGAGTCTTTCAGCAGATAAACTGTCAGGAAAAGAAAAAGATGGAGGGGGAATTGAGTGGTATAACCATGAAGAAATGCGAGCCAGATATTTCTACAAAGTCAAGACAGTGGTAACTTTTGGAAAGAGGGAGGAGGCTATGATTTGGATAGGCCATATAAGAGAGGCTTCTGGGGTAGCCGACAGAGTTTTATTTCTTGACCTGGTTGATGGTTATGAGGGGGTTTGCCTCACAATAAAGTAAGCTATTAATTTGTTTTGTGTAGTTTCTTACATCCGTGTTTTATTTTTACCCCCCCAAAAGGAAAAAAGGAACTAAAGCAAATGAATAGTTATATTTCTGAAGAAAGTATGTTCTTTTTTCCCTCATGTTTAACAATCCTATTGTTATAACATACATTTATGAAAACTGTTTTTCCACCCATTAGTTTTTCTCATACTTCTCAGAGTTCCCAGATTCTTTCATATCCATTTAAAATTAGAGACCACAACTCTATGTGTTAAAATTATAGGCCAGGTAGGTGAATATAACAGGAGAAGAGATTCTCCACCTACCCTTAAGTATTCTTTGTTCTCTATATTTTAGAGCTATTCAAAGTGTGCTTCTCAACACATGCTAATCCACAAACCACTACCAGTCCATGAAGAGAAAACTATAGAAGCTGAGAGTATTTAGAAATTATAGCCATTTGACAGAATAGTTTTGTATCTGTTCAACCTAATAATAAGATATTTGGGCCTAAATTCTGAATTTTTTTTTCAATTTTTTCCTTTATATTTCTAGGGTTATGTCAAAGGATCAAGAAGTCAATATTCTTAATAATTCATTTTTTTTTATATTTTACAAATGTATTTATGCACAAGAGATTGCAAACAAAACAAAACAATCCTGTTCTTAATCACAAACAGTTTGAGAAGCATTACTTTAGAGGTTCTGCTATCTTAATGTTTATTTTTGTTTGGTCAGGCTTGAGAGACCGGAAGCAGTTCATTTGCCCCAGATGAAGGCAATTATCTGTTTTAGCGCACTCATCCATTTGGAATCTAACCATAGCCACTATGCCAGGGAAATTAAGATGCATTTCTTGTCAATAATTCTTTAAAAAGAACACTTTTTTTTTTTTTTAGTTTGGATGATTTAAGCACTGTCATACCTTAAAAGGAGAAGAATGTTCAAAATATAAGTCATGATGAAGTTCATGAACCTTTAATTCCATGGCTCTTTAAACTGTTCTAAATATGCATTTTGGACGGATTTATGTAAAGGAAAAGGAGATCAGCAAAGCATTTTATGATAACATTAACATAATGCCTCCAGCCATTTTTCAGATTTAAAAAGCAAAATATTTTATTGTGAAAATGTCAGACTATGAATAAAGAAAAAATTAATATCAAAAGAACCTACCAATCAATGATAATCACTTCAAGCATTTTTTGTGTATGTATTTATAATCTAAATCTCTCTTTCTCTTCACACACACACCTCACATTAACACATAAAATTCACACGTTATTCTTAAAACATGAGGATTGTATTGTGTTTTTTAAATAATTTCTTATTCTCAATAGACAGGTGTCCTTTTATCATTTACATAGGGTACAGTCTTACTTTTCACCATTTGAATTCCTTTGCATAAAAGTCTAATTAAGAAATGTCGACTTTATTGAAGATTTTATAGAGGAGCCAGAATAGGGAGTTTATATCACATTCCTATATCCAGTTGCCTTCCCACACCCCTCCACCGATGAACATACTCATAGAGCAAATAATTTAAAGTTTATTTTAGACATTTCTGTTCTTAAAGTCCTTTCTTGTTCAAGCACAAAAAAAGTATACATATTTTTTTCTGTAGTTCCTTACTAGCCACTTCAGGGTTTTCTCAATATAATTTCACCTGCTGCATCTACGTGCTTTGAAGGATAATTCAGTTCTGTCTCACCTACTACCCTCGTGTTCGTGATCATTCCCATCAAGGTGTTCAGCAAAACAAAAGTCCTCCAGTAAACAGGACACACCATTTTCTTAAAGGCAATAAAGTTTAGAAAAATGTTTGTTACTTTTCACACCACTTTTTCACTTATAACCTTAGCAGTCCTACAGATTCTTTTATATATATATATATATATATATATATATATATATATATATATATATATATATAAAATAGCATAAGCCTTAGTTCCTAAATATATTCCAGCCTTTGGATTGACATAATTCATTTAATCAAATCCTTATACTAGGTCTTTTAAGTAATTTATACTTTGTTTTATTATAAAATATGTTGCACTGAACATACTTTAGATAAATCTTTTGGAAAATCTCTGATTATTTGCTTAATTGAATTTCTGGGTTAAAAGATCATTTAAGGCTTTCCTCATTCCTTTCCAGAAAATTGCTGGTAATTTTTACATTACCATTAGCAGTGTATGTGAGTAGTTATTTTTCTGTAACCTTGCCAACACTAGATAATACCATTTAAAAATACTTTGCTGATTTGAAAGGCAAAGAAAAAAACTTATTTTCATTTGCATTTATATGATTAAGAGTGAGGTTACTTTTTCTATCTATTTGTTCAACAAATGTTAATTGAGTGCCTTCTCTTGTTTCTGGGGACATAGAAATGAACATGACAATATCCTTGTTCCACGCTTTATCAGCTGCTGTATTTCCTTTAAAAAATTGTCTGTTCCCATTCTTTCGCCTTTGGGGCCTTATTTGTATTTTTATTACTGATTTCTATGAGCTCTGTTTGTATTAAAGATAGAAACCCATCATATGCCATAAAATTTGCAAGTATGTCTCTTACTTTATAGTTTGCTTTATATTAAAGCAGATTTTTTGTTGTTGCATAATTAGACATTATTTTAATATATATTTACTCAAATATATTGGTCTTCTTCCTTTGTTTTTATGCTTTGTGGAAAATAAAAGAATATATTTATATAGGTTAGGGGGTGATTTACCCATTTCCACTTTCCTTTTTTTTTAAATTTTATCTACTTGTCGGTCCAATTTTTACATTTAAGTCAAACTGCCTTAAGTCTTTCATTCATCTGCAACTTTTAAAATATTGATTTATAGTATGAGTCAAGTCTCAAAGTCACTGTCAGATTTACCAGTTCTATTTCATTTCTAATGTCACCACCCTGACTTGAGAACTATTCACTCCTCTAGGCATCATTGTGCCAGTCTTCTATGGGCTAGGAAAAAAAATGAGGAATTATCTCAGAAAGTAAATCAAACGACACAGAGATATACACTATAAGAAGATAAAAGTCTTAGAAGATCAACAGATAATAGTAGAACAAATAATAGAAGAATATATCCTAGAGCTGAAGTGGGACTAAAATTGTTGAATTGAAAGAGCCTGCAGCCTGTCATTCCGAATAAGTGAAAAAAAAAAAAAACTAAACTAAAAATTTCCTAATGAAGTTTTTTAAAACTAATAATAAAAATAAAATTCTAAAAGGTTCCACAGTTTAAAATAAACAAATAAAATGTAACCTCTAAAGTAATATGAATTGGATTGGCTGCATATTTCTCCTCAGGAATGCTAGATTCTAGAAGGCTATGGAGTAATATCTTCAAATTTCTAAGGGAAAATGCTTTTATTACAGAAGCCAAATTATCAACCAAGTGTGCTTGTAGCATTACTTCCTTCATTTTGTAAAAAATGAGTCAAAAAGTCCAGTTTATAACTTACATAACAAGAAATGGAAAGGCGTGAAGTTGCAGAGGGCAACCAGGGTCTGGAAAAGAAAAGATACAGGGAGGACATAATAATGGTCCCAAATATTGAAAAGACTGCCATTTGATGCTATGTTTTTTGTTTTTCCCATGGCTATTTATTTCCTACACCTGGTAGTACTATTCTTGTTCCTGAATCCCAGCTCACCCTGACCTAGTGTAGTTTGCTGCCAAGTGAGCTGTGCCAAAATTTTTTGACAGTAGTCCCTGTTTGTTTTCTAATTTCTTATTTTTATATTTTCTGTTTAAAATGTCTGGAATTTATATTGTTTTAGCTCCTCTCAAATATATCTTATAGCAACTTTTTCTCCATTCTATTTATGGTGACTCTCAGATTATAAATTTTTTTTTAAAAAATTATTTAATGCAATCAAATCTGATCCTCAGTGAGACTATAAATGTAACACTTTTCTCAGGACATAGTATTAATAAATATTCAAAAAGCTATTTATTGTTATTAGTAGGCCAAAACACAATTTTTTTCTTCCCTTACTCCTCCAAGAAAATCAGTCAACATTCAGTAACGATATGATTACATTGTTGTAATTGTGTTGTTTGTTGTTTTTTCACATCATAATTCTGATGTTGAACTCTATTTTCAAATTTGAAGCTTTTTAAAAAGTAGAAACACAGACCTATCTCTAAAGGTATTAATTGAATACATTTGGGGTTGATACAGACTTAAGCATTATAGATAAGTATCCAGGATCATGAACTGCACTTTGAGAAATTGGTAAATTCATAGATATACAAATGCCTAATCATAGTATCTGTAGCCTTTGAACTGGACTGTAGTCACCAACCCCCACTCATATTCTTCTAGTGATAGAGAACTTCTCTCACAACACAGGTTATTGATATTTTAAATAATTCTTTTTATGTAGTCTTATATTTGTAATGTCCATTAGTAATAGTGTGACCAAACATCTAGGTTTGCTCAGGACTGAATGGGCTCTGGAGACATGGGACTTTCAGTCATAAAACTGGAAAACTCTCAGGAAAACCATAAGTTGGCCACGAACTCCTAAATTCTAAAACCTTTCTTTGAAATAATCCAGAAAAAAGACGATAAAAGGATAAAGAGATAAAATGTCTAGTAACTTTCATTGTTTCAACAAGTACTATATATATGATGTGTACCAGGTACTATTCATGTAGCAGACATATCAAAGAACAAGGTAAGCTCACACTTTTTCCTCATCAGGTTTCTAGTCTTTTGGGACAAAAAGATGTAAACATTCACTATAATTAAGTGATGTGAAAGTAGGAGTACAGATTGTTGCAAGAGCATGTATCAGAGGCACCTAAACCAGATTAGTGAGGTTATTGGAAGCTTACTGAGGAGTTAGTTATTGCTTGGTATCAAGTACAAGAAATTCCTCAATCCTGTAAGACTGTCTTGGATGGTACTACTTGATCTACAATGTCTAAGGACAGTTTGCCTGGGTGAGGGTGTTTCTTTTTACTTCTGTTGTATCTGTGGCTAAAACAATAAGAATGTATTTGTTCATGATTCTCTAGGTTGACAACTTGAACTGTATCAAAATGAATAAGCTTATTACCGCTCCATGTGGGTTCCACTTGTTTTACACATAGAACAGACAGACTCTTCATGTGGGATGGTTTGAAAGGCTGGTCAGCTGACATTATTGGATGATTGTGCCTCTGTCTTCACATGGTCACCATCCTCAAAGAGGCTGATGGTGATTTTCACATGGCAACAGTATTCCAAGAGAGTAAGAGTGAAAGCTGTAAGCTTCTTGAGAACTACACAAGCTCAATTCTGTTGCACTGAATTGGTGAAAGCAAGTCACAAGGCCAGAACAGATTCAAAGTGTAGAAAACAGACTTCCATATTGATGGAAAGAGCTACAATATTGGCTATCTGTAAGCAATTTCATGGAGAAAGGAAAAGTAATTTATCCATAAATCACATTTGCACTTGTCAAAGTTTTCTCCAAGGACATTTAACCACATCACAACACATATAAATGCTTCATATGCTTGTGAATCTGTGACCACGGTTTCCTAATCTACTCACTCATCTAGATAATTGTTTCACACTTACTTCTTTCATCTCAAACCTTTAAATCCCTATTTCTCATCCTTATGCTCTGCTAATGATTGTGTTTCCTAGTTCACAACACACACACACACACACACACACATACCCGATATGAGTTCCACTGCCACTGTCTACTCCCAACAACTGTATTACGTATTTGCTGTTTTACTTCCTTTCACAATATATGATGTGTCTCTATTCTTATCGAAATAGAAATACTCCACTTATGAACAAGATACCACCCCCCCTCTGGAATAATCAAGGACATTTGGTCAATCCTCAGTCTTCATCTTACTCAGCCTATAAGCAGAATTTGATATAGTTAATTCATTCTCTTCTTTGAAATGTTTTTTTAATTCAAAACCTTTCACTGTTATGATTTTCCTTCTACATTTCTGGCCTGCCCTGCTCACTCTCCTTGAACCTCTTATCTTCTTGATGCCAACATATTCCCTTGAGGATCTCATTCAGTCTTAGGGATCTAAACACTATCCATACTCTGATAACCATCAAATTTATACATCTAGTTCAGGCTTTTTTTGAACAAAGTTTTTAATATCCTAGACACATATACCTCACTTGAATACCTAATAGAACCTCAAATATAAGATGCCTGCTAAAAAAAAGCCTTCCTAGATTTCTCCCCAAACCAACTCTTTTCATAGATGTACCTATTTCAATAAATGCCAATTTCATCCTTTTACTTGCTCAAAACCAAATTTAAAAAAAATTCTCCACTACTCTCTTTTTCTCACACCCCTTATCTAATCAATGAGAAAATCCTATTGACTCTGCCTTCAAAATATATCCAGAACCTATTTTTATCACCTCTATCACAACAATTTTTATCTAAATCAGCATAAATTTTTGCTTATATTTCTGCAATAAATTTCCAACTACACTCCTTGCTTCCACTTTGCTGCCCTGTAGTGTAGTCTTAACACAATGACCACAACGATCCTTTAGAAATGGAAGTCAAGACTTCTGGTTTTGGATATTTTTAGAAAACTGAAAATAGAATCATTCCCAAATGAACAATCACAAAATAAAATGGAAAACCTACAAAATCATAACTTTAAAAAAAATTCCTCAGAGAGCTGAAGTAAACCTAAGGAAAGAAAGATGTCTCCAAGGAGATATGGGATTCACACATTTATTTACCAGGAGCAACACATGGGAGGAAGGTGGAGCTGCCATAAAAACAAGGAAGAAGATTTGGGGTAAATTTTTAAATTAATTGCTAAAGGCTTAGTTTTGTTTAATGTGACAGAATAGATACTATGAGAGCTGGAGATACAGGGGACTTTGTACTCACCTGCTGTCTCCATGGGCCTTACTGTGTCCTCATGAGAAACATGGAAGCCAGGGTGAGATGTTAAAGAAAACTCGCCTTATTGGTAAAAGCCTGGGTGAAAGGATCAATGTCAGCTTCGGGAAAGGTAAGAAGCCCTGCCTAGACCCTATTCCTCTAGGTTTCTACAGGACATACTAAGTCACTGAAGGGATGAGCAGAAAAATCCCCCAGGGCACACCTGAAGTTTCATTCCTAGATGAAGGAAAGAAACACAAAAACAAACAAACAAACAAACAAAACAAAACAAAACAAAACAAAACAAAACAAAAAAAACCCCTCTACCCTTACAAAAAGGCTCAGGAAAGCATCCTGGGCTCAGACCATTAGAAATCCATATCTGCCAAGGAAGAAACCAGAAATCCTCTTGTATAAAATTCACTAAAGATACAAGGTCCAAGGCAGAGTTTGGCTGTCATAGGTAGGAGGTAAGGGAAAGGAAAGAGTTGAGAGAAACAGTGAGAGAGAGAGAGAGAGAGAGAGATCCACTCTAAGGCTCTGGCTCACAGGTAAAACTTAAAACCGATGGTGGAAGTAGAAGTGTAAGGGAAAAAAAAACAAAAAACAAAAAACTTCCAGCAACCCAATTCACATACTAAGCACAAAGTAAAACTGGAGGAATTTAAGCTGGTGATGCACTGTAGGTAAATAACAAAAGAGAAACTCAACTCAACTCCTGACTAGATTGATTCAATTACCCACAATAAGGACTTAAGAGAAGTGTGCTCAGGCATAAACACTATTTACCCCAGTCTCTACTGTTCTACATACAATGTCTAGCTTTAACAACAACAACAAAAATGAGTCAAACGGTAAAAGAAAAAAAATTGTTGAGAAATAAACAATCAGTACAATGAGACAGGTATTCAGAAGTTGGTACTAACAGAGAGAAATTTTAAAATAACTATAATTAATGTTAAAAGCTATACATGGATGAATACATGGGTAATTTCAGAAAAGAGATGGAAACTATA
The DNA here is from genome assembly GCF_009834535.1 of Camelus ferus. Lineage (NCBI taxonomy): Eukaryota > Metazoa > Chordata > Mammalia > Artiodactyla > Camelidae > Camelus > Camelus ferus. The sequence continues at coordinate 64,411,520 of NC_045732.1, read as the reverse complement.
AGAAACAATCAAATGGAAGTGCTGAGAAAAACAGTTATAGAGATGAACATTTTTAATGGGCTCATTACTGGATTTCATAGAGCAGAAAGAAAACTGAACTTTAAGATAGATGTATATATATACATGACTGAGACATTATGCTGTACACCAGAAACTGACAGATTGTAACTGACTATACTTCAATAAAAAAATAGGTTAATAGAAATTATTCAAACTGCAATGTACAAAACAGGTTATCTAAGATTTTAAACATTGGAACATCAGTTTAAATTATGTGTAGTTGAATTTCAAGAAAGAGGTGAGAGAGAGAATTTGACAGAAGAAATATTTGAAAAGTTAAAAGCTGAGAACGTCCTAAAAATAAGAAAAGACATTAAATGACAAATCCAAGAATGTCAGAGAACAGCAAACATAATAAATACTTCTCTCTCTCTCTCTGTCTCTGTCTCTCTCTCTCACTCTTTCTCTCTCTCACACATACACACTCATACTTATACACCCAGATACATCGTATTTAAGCTGCTAAAAATGAAAAAGAGAAAATCTTGAAGGTATTGTGGGGCAAAAGAGTGAGAGAGATCACATTACATACAGAGGAACAAAGATAAGAATAATAGTAGACTTCTTTTCATACACTACATAAGACAAAAGTCAAAGAACTAGAATCACTAGAGTATTAAAGGAAAAAAATAATAACTATTAATCAATAATTCTGTACCCTGTAAAATATTTTTCAAAAATGAATAAGCAATCTAAAGCCAAAATCATTCATTGTAAACCAACTTGGACTGTTAAAAAATTATTTTAAGACAAAAAGTATATAGTATCAGAAAGAAATTTAGATCCTCCCAAAGAAATCAAGACTGCTGGAAATGATAAAAATCAGAATAAATACAAAATTTTAGGGATATTTTTAATCCCACTAAAAATAATTGATTACCTTAAACAGAAATAGGGATAATGTAATGTATATTTATAGCATATGTAAAAGAAAAATGTATGAGAAAAATATCACAAAAGATAGGAAGGTGGAATTGAGAATATACTATTTCAAACCTCAGACACTATAAATGAAGTGGTATAATATTGTTTGAAGGTAAACTGCAATTAAATCAAGATTTGTGCCATAAACATTTTATTTATAAACAATAATTGAATCTTTCAATTTAATCAAAATTAAAAATAATAAATCAAAGTACAGATAAAATAGAATTATATAATAATTTATGATCTAAAGAAGGAAGACAGAAAAGATAGAACAAATAGAAAATGACTGGCAAAATCATTAAAAAGCCCACAAACAATAAATGCTGGAGAGGATGTGGAGGAAAAGCAACCCTCCCACTCTTGGTGAGAATGTAGTTTGGTGCAGCCATTATTGAAAACAGTATGAAGACTCCTTAAAAAACTGAAAATAGACTTACTATATGATCCAGCAATCCCACTCTTGGGCATATATCCAGAGGAAACTCTAATTCAAAAAGATACATGCATTCCAATGTTCATAGCAGCACTATTTACAATAGCCAAGACATGAAAGCAACCTAAACGTCCATTGATAAATGATTGGATAAAAAAGATGTGATATATACATTTATATATGAAATCTAAAAAAAGACACAAATGAACTTATTTACAAAAAAAGAAACAAACTCACAGACATAGAAAACAAACTTATGGTTACCGGTGGGGGGGAAGCAGGGGTGGAGACATAGAGTGGGTGTTTGGGAATTACAGATACTAACTACTATACATAAAATAGATACACAAGGTCCTACTGTACAGTACAGGGAAGTATATTCAATACCTTGTAATAGCCTATAATGAGAAATAATATGAAAAGAAGTGTATATATATATATGTGTGTGTGTCTGTGTGTGTATATATGTATGTGTGTGTGTGTGTGTGTGTATATATATATATATATATATATATATATATATATATATATATATATAAAAATAAACTGAATCACTATGTTGTACACCAGAAATTAACACAACATGGTAAACCAAGTATATATATATATAAAGAAAAAGGAAATGACTGGCAAAATGATATATTTTAAACCAACCATATCCACAGTTACATTAAATGTTAATAGTTAGGTACATCAGGTAAATACAAAAATTATCAGACTGAACAAATAACATTCAACCATATACTGTCTAGTCATAATTAGGGTGAAAAGTGAATAGATGGAAAAAGATACGCCATGCAAACTCTAATCCAAAAAAACCCCACCTACATTGGCTATATTGATATCAGAAAACATAGATTTTGGAAAGAATATTACCAGGGTTTAAAAAAAAGATGTTACACACACACACACACACACACACAAAGTTAAAAGCAGTCAATTCATCAAGAAGATACAACAATCCAAATTACTTATATATGCAAAATCAGAGTTTAAATGTACATGAAAGAAAAAAGTGCTAGCACTGAAAAATGAAATAGATCAAAAATTATATTTGAAGATTTTAATAAAACTAATTTCTGCGTAATGAAAACAAGAAGACAAAATCAGTGAGGATATATGACATTAACAACACTATCAACTGACTTGACCTAATTGACATTTATAGAACACTTCATCCAACAACAGCAAATTATACAATTTTTACATGTAATTATAAAACATAAGTCAAGGCAGACCATATTCTGGTTCGTAAAATAAAAATTTAAATGTATTATTTAGAAATTATAATTATGTGACATGTTAGTGAATTAATTAACACTATGATGATAAACACTGCAATATATAAATTTATCAAATCAGCACACTGTACACCTTAAACTTACACAATATTATATGTTGATTATACCTCAATAAAAATAAAACATATAAAAATGAAGTAAAATCATTCATAGTATATTCTCTAACCATAAGAGAATTAAACTAGATATAAATCATAGCAAATTTCTTGTATACACCCAAGTATTTAGAAGTTAAAAAAAATACTTCTAAATAACTCTTGAGTAAAAGAGGGAGTCACAAGGGAAATAGAAAATATTTTTAATTCAATGTAAATGAAAACACAATAAATCAAAATCTCTGGGCTGCAAACTAAACAAGCGCTTAGAGAGCAATTTATAACATTGAATGCTGATATTAGAAAAGAAGAAAGATCTAAAATCAATTATTTAGCTTCCACTTTAAGAAACTAGAAAAGAGCAAAATAAATTCAAAGCAAGAAGAAAGAAGGAAACAATAAAGATAATAGCAGATATCAATAAAATTGAGTACAGAAAAACAATAACTCAATTAAATGACTTTGAAAAGATTAATACAATTCATAAACTTCTAACCATACTAACAAAGGAAAAAAAAGGGAAAAGATACACATTACCAGTATCATAAATAGAAGAAGAAAAATCACTGTAGACCCTACTGATATACATCAAAATATAAACAGAATATTAACAATTGTATTGCACTAATTCTATAACTTAGAACAAACAGACCAATTCCTTAAAATAAACAAACTACCAACACTGACTCAAGAAGAAATGGATAACCTGAATTTTTTTTATCAATTAAAGAAATTGTACACAAATTTTTGTTTCAATCGAAAAAGCCTCTGGGTCCATGCCTTTTTTAATTACTAAACTTTATTTCTTTAGAGCAGTTTTAGATTTACAGCAAAATCAAGGAATTTCTCATATATCCCCTGTCCCCACACATGCATAACCTTCCCCATTATCAACATTCCCCACCAGAGCGGTACATTTGTTACAGTTGATGAATCTACAAAGACACATCAAAAGCTCCTGAAGTCCATAATTTATACAATAATTCACCTTTGATGTTGTACATTCTATGGGTTCAGACAACTGTATAAAGACATGCACCCATCAATGTGTTATCATACAGAGTATTTTTGCTGCCCTAAATTCCTCTGTGTTCATGATTCTCTCTCCCCACTCCTCATCCCAGGCAACCACTGATATTTTTACCATCTCCATAGTTTTGCTTCTTCCAGAATATCATAGTTGGAATCACACAGTATGTACTCTTTTCAGATTGGCTTTTTTCACTTAGTAATATGTATTTAAGTTTTCTCTGTGTCTTTTCATGGCTTGATAGTTCATTTCTTTATAGTGTTGAATAATATTCCATTGTTGTAATTGAATATACCACATTCATTTATCCATTCACCTACTGAAGAATATCTTGGTTTCTCTGAGTTTTGACAATTATGAATAAAGCTACTATAAGCATGTTGTGCAGGATTTTGTGTGGACATAAGTCTTTAACTCCTTTGGGTAAGTACCAAGGAGCATGATTGCCAGATAGTATGGTAAGTGTATGTTTAGTTTTGTAAGAAACCACAAAACTGCCTTCCAAAATGGCTGTATCATTTTTCATTCCCACCAGCAATGCATGAGAGTTTTTATTGCTCCAAATCCTCACTAGCAGCTAGTGTTATCATTGTTTTGGATTTTAGCTGTTCTAACAGGTGCCTAGTGATAATGTGAGCATTTTTCTCATGACATATGATATTGAACATCTTTTCATATGCTTATTTGCCATCTGTGTATCTTCTTTGGTTAGGTGTCTGTTAAGGGTTCTGGCCCATTTTAAAAATTGTTCCCTTATTGTTGAATTTTAAGAGCTCTTTATATATTTGAATAACAATCCTTTATTAGATATATCTTTTGCAAACAATCTCCCCCTGTGTGTGACTTGTCTTCTCATTCTTTTGACATTGTCTTTCACAGAGGAGACATTTTTAATCGTAATGAAGTTTAGCTTGTCAATGATCTTTTCCATGGATTCTGTCTTTGGTGTTGTATCTAAAAAGGCCACACCCAAGAGCATCTAGGTTTTTTTCTATGTTAACTTATAGGAGTTTTATATTTTTGTGTTTTGCATTTAGGTTTGTGATCCATTTTTAGTTCATTTTTTGTGAAAAGTGTAAGATCTGTGCCTAGATTTATTTTTTTTGCATGTGGATATCCAGTGGTTACAGCACTATTTATTAAAAGGACTATCTTTGATCTATTGTATTTTCTCTACTTTGTTAAAGATCAATTGATTATATTTATGGGGGTATATTTTGGGGCTTCCTATTCTGTTCCATTGATCTATTTGTTTCTTCTTTTGTCAATACCAAACTGTCTTGATTATTATGGCTGTAGATTAAATCTTGACATCTGGTAGTGTCAGTCCTCCAACTTTGTTCTTTAATATCATGTTGACTATTAAGGGTTTTTTTTTTTTAACCTCTCCTTATAAACTTTAGAATCATTTTGATATGCACAAAATAACTTGTGATTTTGATTGAGATTGTATTATCTATAGATTAAATTGGAATGAACTGACATCTTGACAGATGACTTGACAAATTTTGGTATATACATATAATAAAATAAAACTAGTAAAAAGGAATGAACTACTGATACACAGAATCAAATGGATAAAGCTCAAAATAATTTTCTGAGTCAGAGTAGACACACAATAAAAAAATCAATATTGTATGATTCCACTTTATAACATTCTAAAACTCACAAACGAATCAAGAGTGAGAGAAAGTAGATCAGTGGTTGCCTGGGAATAAGGAGCAAGGAGGGATGGTGGGGATGCAGTACAAAGGGCATGAAGAAACCTTTGGGGTGATGGATATATTCACTATCTTAAATGTGGTAGTAGTTTTATGCATACGTGTATATAACTTATCAAGCTGTATGCTTCAAATATGTGCAGTTTATTGGATGCAGATTATATGCCAATAAACTGAACAATGGAAAGATACTATTAAGAAATGAAAGGGCAAACTACAGAGTGGAAGAAAATAGCTTCAAAATTCATGGCTGGTAAAGGATTTGTATCTAGAATATATAAAGGAGTCTCAAAACTCAATACTAAGAAAATAACCAAATAAAACAAATTGGGCTGAAGATCTGAATAAAACTTTCACAAAATCTACATATTTGGCAAATAAGCATATGAAAAGGTACTCAGTATCATTATTCATTAGGGAAAAGCAAAACAAATCCACAAAGAGATGCCACTATATGCATATGAAAATAGAAAAAAGGAAGCTGACAAATTTTGTCAAGGATGATAAGCAACAACTCTAATACATTGCTGGAGGTAATGTAAATTGTAACAGTCACTTAGGAAAACATTTGCCACATTGGAAAACACTTACCATAAGATCCAACAATCCCACTTCTAGGTATTTATCCAGGATAATGGAAACATGTCCACAGAAAGACCTTTATGTGAATGTTCATAGCATTATTCATTGTTCACAATAGCCAAAAAGTGGAAACAACCCAAAAGTCTTTCAAAAGATGAACTGATAAACTGGTCCATCTCTACAATGGAATTCTACTCAGCAAAAAAACAGGAATGCATTACTGATACACAAGCAATGACACGAATGAATCTTGAATGCATTTGCTAAGTAAAAGAAAGTATGTTCAAAAGGCTATACATGCTACGATTCCATATATATATATATATATATATATATAAAACACATGGAAAAGGCAAAACTACAAGGCAGAAAACTGATCAGTGATTACCAGTTGCTATGCATAGGAGTAGGTATTTACTACAAAGGGGCTGGAGAGAATTTTGGGAAGTGATGAAATTCTTCCATATCTTGATTATCATTGTAGTTACATAGTATGCATTTGTGAAACTCAGGGCTGTGCATTAAAAAGTGTGAATTTCGATGTATATGATCATGTCTCAATTTTAAAAAGGAAAATAACAAGAAATCAAGGAATCTGAATATTTTGAAAAGCAAGTCAGACCATATCGTTTCTCTGCTCAAAACATGCAATGACTCTCCAGTACTCTAGGAATAAATGCTGAATCTTTATAATGGTCCACAGGGTCCTGAACAAATGATAAGGAGCTTGGACTTTATCCTGGGAGGCATGAGAAGCTATATAAAGGTTGGGGGAAGGAAATGAAAAATTTATAAACTTAGCCTTTTAGGAAAGCCTGTCTGACTACCATGTGTGATGCTGACAGTAAGGAGTCGAGACAAGAGGAATTGAAACTAGTGAGGAATCTCTTTCATAGTCCATGTGAGAGACAATGGACAACTGGACCAGGGTCCTGGTGATAGGTTTAGATGGAAGTTACTGAATTCAACTGATATTTCAGAAGCCTTCTGTGATTGATTGCCCTTCTGTTCACTAAGAACTCCATTTGCACTCATTTCCAAGTGCCCAATGTAAATATGCACTTATTGATTAGGTAGTCCTTAAATGTCTCCCCTGGCTCTCTCAAATCTCATCATTTGTTCTGCCAGGATAAAGACCATGTCTTTTATTCCTTTGGTGCTTCTCCACAGCACCTAGGGCTGTTTATCAATGAGTACCCGGTTTAAAGATAGCACTAAATTTTAACCAGTCAGTGCTATAAAGGGAAGGACTTGTGAGATTCCACGAGACTTAGCTTTGGCATAGTTGTTCATAGACAGCGTATCTCCTTCATCCATTTTTCTTCATGCTGTTTTTGTGTCTTTAGAAGTCAAGTTAAAATGGAACATTTCCTCTTCTCCACTCAAATCTGTTTCCATTAGGAAGGCAATATTCCGGTTTGGAAAGGAAGAATACAAAATCTGGAACCTTTTAGAAATGCAAACAGTGAGAAAATAAAGTTGCCTCTCCTCATTCTGAATGAGTTTTTCAAATGATACTCCTTTTTTCTGCATTGCAGAGGTTATTTGGGGGGTGGAAATTTGATATACACACCAATTCAGGAAAAAAGATCTGGAATCCATCATTTTATTTCTAATTGACAGTGATTTGGAGCCAAATGCTCTCTGATCCAGTTACATTTGTCATTTTTGGATGCCTTTATTGGCATAAGACCTATAAACACCAGCCGGTCATGATTAGAAGCTTGTGAACTGGATGACATTCAGTTTGCCATTAACTCTCAGGCACATAGATCTAGCCAGAAACAGAATGCCTTACCGTGCACTAACTGATCTGGTAACTTGATCTTGCACCCCTTAGCACAGAGTTTGATTGACAACCTCCTCTCCAGAAGAGTGGGTGTTTCATATTAAACAGAATTGTATGCAAGTTTTTAGCATTTAGAAAGCCTGGCAGATAAAAAAGCTTCAACTTTATTGTTTCAGTAAGAAGCAAATTGTGAAATCAAATGACCTCAGGAAGGAGCAGTTTCTCTTTTCTCTTCTGAGTAGACACTATCAGAAAAGCCAAATGTGAATAAGAATTAGCTAGAAATTAGCATTTCAAAATTAGATAAACTCCCTAGGTTATCCAATTAGATATAGCTGCTAGTTTATATGTATGAAGAAAAGCAGTCACCTAGAAGAGATTTACTGAGCACCTACAATGTGCCAACAAATGTGCTCAGCACGACTGGGGCAAAGTTGCAAGGAAAATATGGTATGTCTCCTGCTCAAAAGGCACTTAGGCTCCAATGGGAGAAAAAAAAAAAAGTAGTTCATGAAATACATAACAAAATAAAATGTAGTTAAATAACTCTTGGGTAACAGAGATGAGACTTTTAACCAGAGTTATAGAAATCATATTTTCTTGTGTACCTGAATTGTCAGGGGAGGTTTTATGAAAGAAGTCTGGAGAGATCCACTCATACAGCAAGGTCCTGTGGGTTTCCACTCTATTTGGGTTTAACTGGGAAAATATTGCAAAACCTGAAAGTGAATTTGTGGCCGTCCCCATCTGGGGGTCCCACACTGCTTTTCACTTGGTCAGACTAGCCTTCAGATACCCATTTTAAAGACTGGGAGCATTTTAAGATTACTCCCCAGTTCCCATTCCAGTGTCTAAGACAGGAAGGATTCTCTTCCAGACAACAAATAGAAATGCACACTTAATCTACCAGCATGTTTATCCTGAACGCATCTCTCATGTGAATGGCACCTACCATGACATTTTCTAAGTGAGAAAGGGATTCCATTATTGAATTGCTTGTAATTAACCTTAACATCAACTGTTCAATATTGAGTACTGTAGCAGCGAGTACTGAAGTTACTCTTCTAGATGTATGACTCACTGATAAGTTCATAAATCAAATGATACATCTCATGTAAGCTCAGAACCATGAGTGATGAGCCTTATCAGAGCTAAATAATATGTCTGGTTGTCACTTTCCTATTAATAACTATTCAGGAATGAGGATATTCTCTTCAAGTTTGGAGTCACTCTTTAGTGTCGGGGATTGTATAATCTACACTCTAGAAGCTACTGGGATCTCTGGTGATGTGCTTTTAATTGGAGAAGTAAAGGAAAGCACTTTTACACGTTTGTGGTGCTGAGAGATTTGCCAGCAGTGCTAGGCTCTGGGCTGTCACCAAGCCCTGAGACATGAATCTCTTGTGGTCATTTTAGTGCTTGTGTAACTCAAAAAGGCTCTGGACTTAAACTGAAATTTCAAAATGATTAGTCCATGTTTGCCTCTAAAGTAATTGCTCCAACTATTCTAAGAGGACGACTGAGAGCCTAAAGTTCCCAAATGACTTATCCCATACACTGTAGAAGGTTCAGCAAAGCTTCGGCAGGGCAGCCGGTGATATTTTACTTCCTCATTCAAGTTGTCTACCACCTGAAGGCTCAGACAGAAATACTGTTCTGGGGGGAACAGCATATAATGAGTTACCATGAATATAGCTTGAGCAGTTCTAAACAAGACCTGGTTTTAATTCCATGAGGGAAGCACCAAAGGGACCACACATCTTTAGCAGTCCACGAATAAAGTCTAAGAATGGGCTTATGAGTCTCCTTCCAATATGTGAAACTTATTGGAGACTTATTAGACCAGCCCTGTTACCTAGGCACTGGTCAAATCTTGGATTATAATCCGAGCCTGCAACAGCTGTTAAAAGACGTTGCCTGAATTGATTCTGGGTGGACCCTTGTGGCTATTGATATTGATAGAATTTTAGAACTTAAGTAAAAATATACTTTCACTGACGGCTTTAGAAGCACCTCAGGTGATATGTGCCCTTCCTCTTTCTTTAGAAACCTATCAGAGTTAATTCCAAGGATTAATATATGTTCTTGGATGTCAGAATGGAAGACAACTTAGAAATCAACTAACTCCAGGTGTTCATTTTACATGAGGAAACTGAAGCACAGAAATGAGGAGTGACTTTTTCGAAGTCACAAAGCTAGCTGATGGTAGTCCAAGAGAATCTTGATCAGCTGACTGTCAGTTCAGTGATTTTTCTTCTCTCTTCGGGGAAAGGAAGACACTCCAAAATGAAGGTGCAATAAAGGCATCCAAATGTTGTATTTCCTGATATGGCTTAATATTTCTTTGAGCAATTGAATTTAAGGTCATTTTGATAATAACACCTCAGATTTGTACAGAACTTTACAGTACACAGTGTGTTTTCAAAGATTATTTCACTTGGTTCTCTCCCAATAAGTCTTGAAGGAAGATAGACAGACCATGTTCTTCATTTGAGAGAGGAAGAACTTAAATTCAGAGAAGATATGTGAATTATGCTCAGTTAATTACCATTCAACCTCTGTGTTCTCCTGAATCAAAGCTCAATACTCTTGTACTTGTACTAGATAATCAAGAAGTCCATCAAGAATATGATCAAATTTTATGTTTAACCCAACCACCATAATGTTAGTCACTTTTAAGCAAGTTACTCTTAGATCTAGACACCATCCTATGTACAATTAATAATGATGGTGATAGCTATTATTTACTGAGTCCCTTGCTTTACCTTGTGAACGAAAAATACTGCAAGCCATATCAGCAAACATAGAATGCTGAAACCATCAAGTCATCAGTGGCTGCTGCCACCCAGCAGTGAAGACAAGCCTGCAGCCCGGCCTCTGCAGCCACTCACAATGGTGCACCCTGAGGGGACTCAGAATAAGAAAGGACATGATACTGGCCCTAGGTGGCTAGGTGCTTGTCAAAGGAATGAATTCAATGAGCTCAAATGTTTGCTCCCTCCTTGAGATGCCTGCTTTTCTTTAGTTAACAAGCAATCTTTTAATGTTCCAACTACCTGGTCTTTGTTGTAAAGCTCCTATATATCCTAGCTCCTCCCCTACCTCTTCGGAGCAGTCCCTCAGAGTGATCTGAGAGGCTGTCATCCCGGGGTCAAAGGGGTTCAAGTCCTAAGAAATGTCCGCCAAATAAAACATAATTCTCAACTTTTAGGCTGTGCATTTATTTCAGTCAACAACATCATGCACTGTCCTAAGCTTTTCAAATGTATTAACTTATTGGATATTAACTATATCAACCTAGTAGATTAACACTATTAGTATGCTTATTTTATAGATGTGCAAAGTAAGGCACGGAGAAGTTAAGAAACTTCCTCAAGGTAATCAAACTAATAATGACAGCACCAAGATTTGGGCTTAAGCACTTTGGACTCCAAATATCCATTCAGCCACTACTGTCAATATTGTTACTCTAGATGGATATAAGCAGTAGTGTTATTAGCCTCATTACACTCCAAATATCACTCTGTAATATATGTTGGTTCAATAATACAAAAAAAGAAAAAACCCTTTTCACTGTTTTGCAGCCATCCTCTCTAGCATGGGACCGTAGGAGATCAGGTAATTGAGAAAAGAGTGGTTTTATTATGCAGGAAACATTGAGACTCAATAGTCCATGATGATTCTAAACAAGCCATGAAAGCCTCTTTTATCAAAAAAATTATTTTATAAAATGTCCCTAAATAGGTTTATATTAAGAGAAAAAAGATGACTCTAAAAGAAACATACTATGTTTTTCTAGAACTAGCGTTTTGCCAAATATTGTGTACATATACCTGATAGCCAATAATAGCATTGAAAGAAGAGTAAATGATATAGGTTTAGGGCCAATGCAGTAGAAATGTACCAGCTGCACATATCAATGACTCAGCTGTCATGACAGAACATATTGCTATCAATGCACCTCAACAGAGTATAATGGCTAGCAAATGGTGATTTCCACAAAAACAATATCAAAGATCGTAAATTAACTGATACAGGGAAAGTTTGCATAAATGAGAATTTTGGTTTTCTGAAGGTGTTAGGGCAGAAGCAAGAAGCTCCTTAATTATTACATTCTGGTACCACAGAGTATGCTTCCATAACCCAAGTAAATGGGGAAGGAGAACCCCCTTTCTCTGATTGCTTCCCAGTCCTTTCTTAAGAATGACGTGGTTATAGCTGCTACAGTCTATGATGTGTCTGCAGCTTTCTGTTCCTCCTCCAGCTCCCTCCCTCTTTTCCTTTTCTTCTTTCCTCCCTCCTTTCTTACCTTTGTTCCACAAATATGTTTTGAAGGCTGGGAAAAAATGAGGAAGCAAAACATAGATGACACTTCTTTCATTTGGCTTAAGCTCTAATAGAAATACTGACATTTAATGTTTTTAATCACATTAATAGAATGTATAATTATAAATGGAGGTAAATGTTCTGGAGGAACAGAACAAGGTTTCTGACCTAGAAAAGGGTGGTAAGGGCTGTCAGGGAAGGTTTCACCCCAAGTAAAATTTTAATTATGAGTTGAAGAATGAATAGCTCTTAACTGAGTGAAAGAGGGGGATCACACTGCAGGGCAAGAGTAAAGACTGCTTTGCGTACTGTGGCAGGAAGGGGCATGGCATAGTCCAGAAAATGGAAAAATGCCAGTGTGATTGGAACATGGAAAGCAAGGGAAAAGTGGTCTGAGATGACCCTGGAAACATGAAGAAACTTGGCAATATCAGCTTGTATATATCAGCAATTCTATCCCCTTCCTACCTTCCATTCCACTCCTTACATCTCTAACACTAATCCCTAATTCCTCTTCCTGTGCGTGATCACCATGTACATCATTTGAGGAATTATGGAGATTTGTGCAGTACCATATTTGACCTGCAAGCCAGACAATCAGATTCATACTGTGAAAAGATACTGCTTAGAGTTGGGCAGCCTGATGCCCAAAATGACAACAGAAATATAATCATAAGCCTCCAAGTAAACTAGCTTTACAGAGAATATTGATGTTCCTTATAAAGGAACTTAAGGAATCTAGTTCTTCATCCTAGGCCAGAGTGTATATCTTTCCAAGCACAGAAATGAGACAGTCTCATTAATGTCCCCACCCTTACCCCCTAATTTTCTCAGAGCCAGGATTATTTTTGAAACCACAGGAGATCGTTTAATGATGTGGAGTCAACAATCCACTTACAGCTGCTACTTCAAATGTGGATCTTCCCTGGGTAGAAATTTATCAGTATCTCATGGCCAGAAGTAGTTACTGATTATTCTGAAGGACATCTGATTTTATCTGACTCTTCTGATTGTGAGAAACATAGATCTCCTTACTTTTCTTCTAACCAAATAGATTCTTACCTCTCTACATCTTTTACTGTAATGCATAGCTGTTGCTTGTAGTTTATATTTCATACCTTTTCTTTGCTAATGACTCCTCATGATTCTTACTCAACCTCATGCTCTATCTCTATGTGCTTGTGAGTTTATGCCTGCTTCCTTCCTTAATTCCCAATTTTCATATGTGAAAATGAAGAGTCAAATTGTCTCAGTTTATCCCTGGGCAGGCAGGGTTTCTCAGGTATGGTTACTTCATTATCATTTTGATTAGCTCTCTTTGGATCAGGGGTCCACACCTAGCCCAAGTAGCTGTAATCACTGCGGAAGAGTCTGGAGCAGTGCTAGCGAATGTATACAACAATTAAGCGTATAGAAGATGTAGAAAAGTATACCAAAGCATACTATATTACTTTCTGATGCAGAGCAGAGGAAGAGTATACACCCCTGGAACTTTCAGACTTACATTAACGTACGGAGCTTCTTTCCAGCTAACTGAGTTCTTTGCATTGGTCAGAGCAGTGTTTTTAAAACTGTGTTCTAAGAATTTCAAGGTTTCAATAGATAAATTTCAAGATATGGGACATCCATCTCCTACTTCAACAAAATCAGATTTACAATGGTCAATTTTAGATATTTGATTTCTTTTTAAAATTTTCATTTGAAGAAATGGCCCCATAACATGGGGCTCTAGATATGGCCTCAGGGAGAGGTCAGTCTTATCTACCTAAGGTTTATCAGCCAGGCAGCCATTTCTGCCCTGGGCTGGCAGCATCATTTCATATATGATGGACTCTCTTCAAGGAGCCATATCAGGGTCGGATGAATCTCTCTCCACTCTCAATTCAGGTACCTAGTACACCCCAGCACAGCAAGCCTAAACACCCTTGGATGTTGCTCATCCACCGTGGTTGTGGTGGGAACCTGTGAGAAGAGGAGATACCTGGCTGGCCTTCTGCAAAGACTACTGCTGGTTGGAATGTGGCAGATCAGCCTAGAGGCTGGTGGAAGGGGAAACCCAGCAGCCATCCAGGCCCAAGCAAGTGCGCACGCTTTTAGAGTCTGCATCCATTCCATGAATGTCCCTATGACTAGAAGAAGATCTCTGACCCCAAAGGTGTATTATGCCCAAGGGAGAGCTCCCTTCAGCTGATTCCATGGGACAACTCTCTTTTCAGCTTCCTGATTCGTCTTTCATTTTTCTGCTCTGGTTGGCTGGAGGAAGAATTTTGTTTTAATTTGGGTAATTCCATTCATGACTTCTTTTTCTTCTTCTCCTTCTCCTCCTCCTCCTCCTCCTCCTCCTTCTCCTCCTCTTCTTCTTCTTCTCCTTCTTCTTCTTCTTCTTCTCCTTCTTCTCCTTCTTCTCCTTCTTCTCCTTCTTCTTCTTCTTCTTCTTTTTTTTTTGGAGGGAAGGTAATTAGGTTTATTTTATTTATTTTTAATAGAGGTCTTGGGGATTGAACTCAGGACCTCATGTATGCTAGGCATACACTTCACCACTGAGCTCCACCCTCCTCATGAGTTCTTGTATTTGCATTTAAAACTACCATTGCACAATATAAAGATGAATGATAAGAGTCCAGCTAAAACAATTTAAAGATTTACTTTGACTTTACTTGAGCAGCATTAAAGAGCAAATTAAAAAAAAAAATGACGAGAGAGATTGGAAGAAAGGAAAAACACACTTTATACTTTAGCACCCTTAATGACCCTTCTTTTCTGCCTTTTTAACAAGAGGTTCCATATTTTATTTTCCACTGAACTTTGCAAATTATGTAGCAGGCTTTTGTGCTGGATAGTTTTGTATCCCAAAGATATTCTTGAGCTTTTTTTCTGGGATATAGTTAAATTTCTTGGAAGCTATTTCATCCTTTCAGGTCTTGCTTTTAAGATTTGTTAGGTGAGGACTGGAGCAGAGCTCAGTCTAGAGCTAATGATTTCCTACGATTGAAATAAGACCCTACTGTGTACTCTCTCCAGCTCCATGTGAATCATGAGATTTTCCAGTCTGGCTGTTGGGAACAGTCACTGTTCCCAGTCTTGCATGAGTGGTGGGCACCTTTATCTCTAATCCTTTTGGGAGGGATAAGGTAGTTTCCTCGCTTGAATTTACTGATAAGCACACTGCTGCATACTTGAAGGGGACCCTCCACAGGTATCAGTTCTCTTTCTCTGTGGCTCTCCTCTCCCATACTCGGTCCTGTGAACTCTGGCCACTTTGATCTGTCTGGACTCTTCCCTCTATCTCTCAATTCAGGGAATCCACAGGGCTTTACCTATAATCCCCGTTCCTGCTCTGCAGCTTGGAACTCATTAGGGTGGTAAAATGGATAAACAGGGCTCACCTCCTTTCTTCTCCCTTAAGGATCATTGTCCTCTGTTGTCTGATATTCAGTGCCTTGAAAAAAAATCATTACTTTATGTTTGTTGTCCAGTTTTTTGGGGTTATTTTATGTGGGAAGGTAAAGCTGGTCCTTGTTATTCCAACTTGACTAGAATTGGAAGTCACATGGCCTCTTTAGCAGTCCATAACCTCACACAAAAATGTCTGGTAAACAATGAAATACTATTTCTTTGGGGAGGGCCCTTATTCATTTTGAGAGTAGAGAAAAACATGGATAATCACAACAGATACCTAGTGACACTGATACCTGAGTCTGAAGAGGGAAGCGTGAAGTCCAAATTGGAAGTTTGGTTTTCTTGTTCAGGCCCAAAGAAATATTACACCAAACATAAAAGTATAAGGGAGTAAGTATCTTCTAGTTTATACCCTCTCTCAAACTTTCCCTTTTGGCTGCATTTATATTCATGACCCTCTCTGGTGCCTTTATTTCATCCCAGGAATATCTAGGGAAAATCAGGTTTATAGGATTCACTAATCCATTTGAAGAGAACACTAGACAATATTTTTCTACTTGCATTTTGTCTTTATGAATTAGCAATTGGAGAAATGTTAGGACTGTCTGAATACTAACTCCACAAGTAAGAGTTTTAATTTGCCTAAGAATGGGATTAAAGCCAAAGTTAGCATCAGAATATAAAGCCAAGACTTTACAATCTCCTTTGAGTTTTTTTTTCTTGACTTTAGAATTCTTTTTTTTTTAAATTGAAATGTAGTTGATTTACAGTATTATATTAGTTTTTGCTGTACAAAATAGTAATTAAATATTTTTATAGATTATATTCCATTTAAAGTTATTATAAACTAATGACTGTATTTCCCTGTGCTGTACAATATATCCTTGTTGCTTATTTACTTTATATATAGTAATTCGTATCTCTTAATCCCATACCCCTATATTCCCCCTCCCCGCTCCCTCTCACCACTGGTAACCACTAGTTCCTTCTCTATGAGTCTGTTTCTGTTTTGTTGTATTCATTCATTTATCTTTTTAGATACCACATATAAGTGATAACACATGGTATTTGTTTTTCTCTGCCTGATATTTCACTTAGCATAATGCCCTCCAGTTCCATCCATGTTGCTGCAAACAGCAGAATTTCATTCTGTCTTATGGCTGAGTAATTTCCCATTGTATACATATACCACATGGTCTTTATCCACTCATCCATTGATGGACACTTAGGTTACTTCCGTACCTTGGCTATTATAAATAATGTCGCTATGAACATTGGGGTGCATGTATCTTTTTAGTGTTTTCATTTTTCCAGATATATAGCTATAAGTGGAATTGCGGGATCATATGGTAGTTCTATTTTTAGTTTTTTGAGGAACATCCATACTGTTTTCCATAGTGGCTTCACCAGTTTACATTCCCACCAACAGTGTACAAGAGTTCCCTTTTCTTCACACCCCCTCCAGCATGTATTATTTGTAGACTTTTTGATGATAGCCATTCTGACAGATGTGAGATGATTTCTCATTGCAGTTTTGATTTGCATTTCTCTGATGATTAGCAGTGTTGAGCATCTTTTCATGTGCCTGAAGAATTTTTACTATTAAGGCTAAGTGAAAGGTAACACATCAAATCCACTTGGAAATTCAACTGTTAAGAGTTAAGAAGAATTGTTTATTTACAAGCACACGATTGCTGATGCTGATGGCAGGAGGTGGGGGAGACTTTCTCTGTAAAAAATAGGAGGCAATTGCTCAGGCTTAAAAAAACTGCTATTGGAAATTCTATATATTTGAGCTCCTAAGGAAGCCCTAATAGGTTATATCCTGCTGCCCTTGGTTTTTATACTGGTGATCAATGAAATGTTAAGACTTACAGATCAAGGACAGGGGGTATCTTTTAAAAAAATGTTTCGTGCTAGAATAAGCTTTCTTTATTTTATTAACTGTATCATTTTTTATGTACAATGCATCAATTATGAGAGTAAGACTGAAGGGAGTAAGACAGAAGGCAGAGTGGGAAAAACTTGGTTCAGTTCTTTGGGTATAGGCATAGCTATCAATGTGTTTGTTTGTGACAGTTTCTGTTTACTGCAAAAAGAAAATCAATCTATGTGCTGTGTAAGATCTATTTTTACCTCACTCCAAATGCATTAGCTGCTGGTATATATCCTAACAAATGCAGGGAAGTTGACTTAAAATTTTTTCTGTTCATTTGAATTTATAGTGAATTCTTATTAGTCACACTTACCATCACCACCCCACTAGCAGCAGCAGCAGGATTTTTGGATATACATAAGATGCATGAACTATTACACAGACCAGCATAGTAATTTGGTCCAGCAAACCAAAGTCACTTAAGAACATATGGAATAGGGCTGTTTGGGAAATATATATAACTCTGCTTGGGTCTCCGCTACTCTGATCTATATGATATGTGATCTAAGCTAACTACATAATCTCTCACCTCCATTTTCGCCTGACCTTATTCATTATTCAATAAACTTATGTTCTAAGGTTATGTGGTTATTTTATTTCTTTCCAAGAAGATATAAATCTATAAGTGTTAGAAGCTTTTTTTCATTTTAATGAGATTCAAAGTCTTGAAGTTATACACAGTAGTATCCATTAGATGAGCTAAAAATCCTTTATATTTTGAATATTAGATTATTTGTGGGATTTTACAAGAAAGCACTAAATTGAACACAATGAAAATCATATACATGTTGTGTATTATATACGAAAGCTGGTTATCATCTTCATGTATGTAAGTTTTCTTTTCTGTTTATTTGTTCTTTTCTGGTGCTGGCACATTATTGAGCCTCGTGTTTGACCATGTGACCAGTTTCGGGTTAAACCAAAATCCAGGCACATTGATATCTCTGGATTTGATCTCAGTTAATGCCTAATGTGGTTAAAAATACTAGAACCACTGATTTCACTTATTTTTGCCTTATGAATATAGCTCAAGAATAACACCTAAAATATATTTGTATGTGTAGATAAGTGGTGTTATTGAAGTGATTAAATATTGCCTGGAATTTAATAGTCATTTCATTCCATCAGCAACAAGTCATCCATTCCATTACAACAAATCATTCCACTGAGATGAATGATTACTTGATAGAAATGATGAATCAGTCAGTAATTTGATGTCTGATTGGCATCAGCCAAAACAGGTGACATAAACAGATCCTGGAATGGCTATGCAATTTTAAAATCAAAGATACAGATTGCTATTTGATTGCTTTTTGTTGTGGTGATGGTGGTGGTTACTTTTGTTTTGTTGATGAGTATTCTCTATCACGAAGACAATAAAGATGCAACTGAAATTGAACAGATGAAAAATTTTAAAGAGATCTTTACATGAATACTGAGATTGAAATATTTGTGCAAGTTCTACTTTACAAAATCTAAAATATCCAAACTGATGGCATCTGGTGTCCCATATAAATCTGAGGCAATATCCCCTTTGATTCTCCTGATGGCTTGATGGACTACTATCAAAGACATCCACATATGGAGCTAACCACTGTGTTAGATACTCACAGCACAAATTACCACATGTCCAGCTGCTCAAGACTTGAAAGAAATTGGCAAGATGAAAAGACAATCAGAGAGCTGAACTAAGAAAACTGGATTGTCACTAAGACTATGGCTATTAGGGCAAAATATAATTTAAAAAATATTTTTACTGGATCTGGTTAATTTTATCATTAGAATGAACTGGCAATTTGAAAAGACAATCATAGAGTTGGACTAAAAACAAATTGTATCTTTACTGTGTACCAAAGCTGTACCTACAGGGCAAATTTTAACTTTGTCGTATGGATCTCATTAATTTGACCAATGTGCATCTCTAAAAGTGGATAGTGAAGCCCCTTGGTCTTGAGGCCAAATTATCTCACCTGCTTTAATTCAGTGGTTAATATTCAACTATCCATTTCATTTCATGTTTTCATGTCTTTGTAGACTCAGGACACACATTTCATGTCTTTCTAGACTCAGGACACACAACATATCCAAAGTTAAACTTGATTGCACACAGTTGGCATAGTTACTTTTGCAATTTTATCTGCTGCATTAGCTCACCACATGAGTGATTTAGAATTCTGCATAATCGATTAAAAGAATAGTTCAGTAATCAGTCATATGTTGCCTCTTCCTCCCTTACCCTATGCACCCCCTAAAAATATCCAAGAAAAACAACACTTTCCTGTGTTTAATTTAGAAAAAAAAAAAACATATGTTAGTTTTTGAGAGAGAGAGAAAGCTGGGAATCCTTGGATTTATGGTACCAAAGGAGTTAACATAATGATCTTAGTATCATTAACTGAAGTCCATCAACTTACTTGGATGTGATGATCTAAAAGTCTTCTGATATTAATTCTATAGAATGAAAAAGAGCCATTAGGTTCTATTTCTTATCCTTTGGTTCATTTTCCTTCTTTCCTTCCTTTCTACTAATTCAGACCATAGAAAAAGCAATCTGATTTGCTGCACTATTTAAAATGGCTCTCAATATTTTCCTAATTGTATTCCTGTATATAGTTGCCTACAAACCATCTTAATGTTGATGTGTTATGATGTATTAAATCAGAATCATTTTAATTTTACTGGCTTCCTATTCTTTATTTCTGGGATACTCTGATGGATTTATTGGGGGGAGGAAATCAGATCAAAGAGGAAAGTGGGTAAACAAGTATTTAGATGTACATTTACCTTCTCACTAGACAATTTTAAAAATAAGAGAGGAACCATATAGTAGACATTTAAACTTAATATTGGACTTTGTCGTTAGCATGATTTGAAACAGAAAGGATTTATTGAAGTAGATAAAGCCAACCTTTCTACTACACCAAACTTTTAATTAATTTCTTTAATTGTGCCCAAAGGGTGTGTGATGATGGGTACCTTTTATAAATTCAAAGAAAAGAAATATATAAACCAATATAATTGATAAATATAATTACTGATGATCAACTAATTTTAGCCAATCATGTTTTTGTCTGCCCTAGCTGATTAAAGTAGAGGGTTAGAAATGGCCTCTGTGGAAGTCACATGATTTTTGCTAACAAGATACAAAGCATTTTAGCTTGTTATTTGACCCTTTCATATATTCTTCTCTACCTGAGGAAGTCTAACAACTTGTAAAAGGACACACTGCAAATAATTTATTAACAGTCACAGTTCATAGTGTGACACTGTAGGGGCAGGCTTGGCACACGGCCACTGTATGGGGAACACTCAGAGCCCGGTAAGCACAGAGGACATGGCTCAAACCCTAGCTAAGGGCCATCAAAAACGTCATCAACACTGCATGAAAACTCAGCTCTCCATTGACTAAGCCTCAGTGCTGAAAAGGACTAAATATGTAATTCTACATTGGCAGCAGTGGGAAAAGAAGTATAAAACCTAAGTGTCCTCAGAAGTTTGGGTCCTGCCTCTTAGCTATAGTGCACAGTTTTAATGACAACACTCTCATTAGCTCAGCCTTACCGGACTATTTCAAACATTCATCATCTTATGTGGCTAACAGCGTAGTTCATGCAAAATTAGTGGAGGAGGGAATGAGGAGGATTAAAAAGGCCTTGCTGCTTAAGGGAGTAAAAAGCAGGTTGTCCTGAGCTCTTCATCTAGTCCTCTACATTTATTAAGGGCAAAACCATTTATCTTTCTACTCATAAATGGAACAGATACAGCATCTCTCCCCGGGGCACCGGAGCCACTGGGGAAAGCTAGATTAGGCCTAGAGAACTGATGCAACCTAGTGCGGTGCGTTACTTCATGGAGCAGTAAGTTAGCAACACACTTTGATTCCAAATATTTTTTTAATATGTTTTGTTACACACATACACACAGAGGGAAACTGAAGAAAAAAAGATTGCCACTGCTAGTTTGGTATTGTCTGAGCTGTAAGCAGTGTGTCAGCACTTTCAAAGACGGACACCTAAGGGCAAGAGGCATGGCTGAAAGCTGGCTTTTGAGGGGATGAAGGGAGCAAGTCACCACAGGGCTGGAGAGAAACGTTTGATATGGAGAAACACATTCTGTTTATTCAAATACCAGTTAGGCCCCAGCTTCTTGCCACTTTAGCGGTCCCTGTCATTTTTCACCTGTACAATAACTCTGTCCTGGGTTCTGAGCAGATAGTGTATTGTTCTGCTTGGCCTGTGGTGGCTGGAACATACTCATTTGTCCTACTACATTTTTAATTTCAGGATTGATATGTTGGCTTTGCAACTGACTGTCAGAATAATTCATATACAAAGTATTAAAAATAAGTGTGTGGTGGTTTTATTAATGTACTCTTAAAGAATAATGAAACCTTCAGATCTGCTCTAATGAATTCTGATGAAGGGAAATGCTTAAGAATGATGTTCTTTGTACGTGCTTATTCCTCACTTAAGAAAATAAAAAAAAAAAAATCAGCCTTAAGAGGCAAAATCTCCAACAAGAACCTGGAGACCTCTGTGAATTAATAATCTTATCCCCATATATTCACTTTGCAAGAAATGGCAATTTCAGATTTCTACTTGTGTTTCGAGTTCAGGATAATAAGGATATTTTCTCTGTTTGCTTTTTAAATCCTTCGTCTCTTACTTTCCTGCTATCCTACTCATCGGCAACATGCATATATTTACAATGTCTCTGAATGTAGCTTGCTAATGTTGAGAACACACAGCCACTGTGTTTTAGTATTGCTAAGATACTGTGGATGTGACACACTGCTGGTTCATGAAAACCACGCTCATAATTATTGCACTTAAATTAGTATCAAGAATGATGAGATATATGGGATAAGCCTGTTTTTATTCTTTATTGCATCGACCATTTTTGCAGGGCAGCCATATCCACAAATTTAACGTGTGTGTGTAAACACTTTTTTTAAAAGGGAAGAAAACCTTTTGTGGTAGGTATATTGATAATACTGGTAAGTTATATTTCACCATCCCTCTGAAAAAGAAGGCATTCTGGGCACTGTGCCATTGTCACACCTCTGTCATATTTTAATCTGCACATTTTCATCTTAATTTTGTAGACATTTCATAACCACAGTACCCTCTGAAGCTAAATTCTCATTCAAATGTTTGGATAACCAACCACTCCTTGCCCCTGCCATATGCCAGCAAAAACCAGAGAGATCAGAGTTTAGCAACGGTCAGTGAGACAATAGCTTTTCTTATGCTCTTCAGAAACTGTTAATTTTTTTGGTTGCTGGGAGGCAGTGTTAGCTAGCTCTGTAATCAGCTCTATCTGGGGTCGAAGCTCACCTTTTCCACTTACTAGCTATATGAACTGATATGAGTAAAATTCTCATTTCCTCACTGTAAGTGAAGATAATAATACTCACTTTACAGGGTTGTTGTGCAGAATGGGAAAATATAATTTCCCTGCACAAAGTAGATGTCCCTTTTCTGTTGGATTCTTTTTTGCAGAGCTTTGTATTTTCCAAACATTTTCACAAACATTACTTGGTTGATCTTCATGACATCCTGATGAGGTATTCAGGCCAAACATTGTTATTGACAGATTAGGAAACTAAAGCTCATATAGCCAATCACGAGAAGAACTCTGGCCAAATCTAGGTCACTTCCTCCAAGGACACTACTGGGTTTTGAAAGAAAAATATCTCTGGCCTGACCAAAATACAAACAAACAAACAAATACATTTTTTCAGTACATGTGGAAATGCCGATATACTTACATATGAACATCAATGTATATTATTTAGATACATGTTTTCCTCAACAATTTCTTAAGTTAAAAAAAAGCGCACTCCACGTTTCTTGTATAGTGGTCCAACAAATTTAAATGTGAAGTATTATATGCAAAAGATTTTTTTTTTATTATAGTAAACTCCTGGGGGGAAATCTAAACCAAAGTAAAGCAAAATTTCTAAGCACCCTTCCTTCAGAAAAAAAACTCAAAGCTGTGGATCACCAATACATAAAGGTAGAGGGGAAATACACAAAACACCTGAATTTAACTATGTTCGTAAACATAACATAAACTACATTCACTGTGAAATACATAGAGTGTAGTGTTCACTATTTTCTCATGTAGCATGAAAAGATTTGTGAATGCAAAAAAGAAGCTCTACTCTCTCAAACCCTTGGAGTTCAAGCCAATTCCACAGGCTGCCAATGCAGCGTAAGTAGCTGACAGCCTTAACAGCCTCGATGCCACCCACTGCTGCTCTCTGGATTACTGCTCAGATTTGATGACTGTCTCCCTCAGGTGTCCCTAAGGTTATCACTAGCTTTCTGCATTCGGGATTGCCCCTTTCAGGTAATGGTGACTTTGAGGACAAGCAGGAATGCACAACAGTGCCGATTCACTGCAAGAGTGTTCTGTGGCACCAAGCGCAGCCATCAGCAGAGATGTCTAGTGAGAAAGAGACCATGTGACTTTAGACGCTGCGGGGAATACGGTAGGAAAACAACACTGTACTGAAATGGATGGAATAGTGCCTGTCCCGAAAAATGTTCTGCTTTATAGACAGTTTTACTAAACTGTAACTCAGTGATTAGAGAAAGAGGCTGATGCAATCTTATATTTATCTAACTCCTATTATGTAACTTCTCTGTATCTCTGATTCAGAAGAAAGCTCGGTTTCTGGCATTCCTCAGACTTGTACCACTACAAACCCAAAATGAATGAAGACACATACTCCTGTAAACACTTTGTTTGCACCCATGTGATAATGCTTACTCCAGTCTACCTCGATTCAGAGTCATGTTGCAGATGTCAGTCTCCTCCCCAGATCACTAGGACAAGAAGAGGGAAATAACTTTCTTTCTCCTAACCCTAGCACAGTGTTTTTGTACATCATAGACACTTAATAAATTTGTAGAATTAAATAAAATTACAATGAGACATTTTTTAAAGATGGACTTGCCATGTCATACTAATTTATTTTTCTTTGATAGCCGATATCATCTGTTTTCTAGTCTTGAAGAAGAGGAAAGATATAAGGCATTTGCCTCAGGCTTTATGGGACAGTGAAGGTGGAGGTAGGAAAGGACTGAGAGGCAAATGAAATCTTTGTTGAGAGAATTGTACATGTGAGTTTAGCAGAGAGGAAGAATCCACCATTTATTGTATATTGTATGTTTTTAGCCCCTACAGTATTCCAAAGAGGTAGGTACTATTATCCTCATTTTTAAATGAGGAACAAGAGCCTCAGAAAGACTAGACACTTGTCCAAGGTCACTCAATTAGTAAACTGTGGGGCCAAGAGCCAAACTCTTTGATTTCAAGATTAATGTTTAATTCAAGATCAGTGTCTATTTCAGTATAACACAAATGTCTATCTCTCCGCCTTTTACAAACTTTGTGTTAAGCTGAGAGCCTAAAACTATCTAGAAAGAGGTCACTATGTACAAGTGATAGCAAAAGTGCCAAAAAAATATTCATTTACCTTAGAAGTAAAATTAGAAACATTGCCTTAGATTTAAAATTAGAAGCACTGAGGAAGTTAGGAATGGGTGCAAACTAGATGTGTTAACATATGCCTATAGTCCTACATGTTAGATAAGTTAAGTCTAGAGAAAAGCTAGAGTTTAGAAAATTGTATTAAATCAATGGAAACTGGGAAAACAAGTTCACTGCATTAATTGAAGCAGCCGTTCCCCAAGAAAGGATTCCTAAGGTATCTAAGGAAGTGTGAACAAACTCAGGCTGAATGAACATTATCATTAAATGAAGAAAACATTAAGAATCAATCTCACAAAGCAATTGCCCTAGATTCTAGTACCTTTACTTTGCAAAGTAATTTGAGAATTATGATTAATTTTTATCTTAAAGTAAATCTGATATAGTTTGAAGATAGGCATTTTAAAGCTTTGCCAAATTCCTAAGAAAGATTTTACTATATAAAATCCTCCTTTGTTTATGGAGGGATGTATCTACAATTTTATAATATGCAACCAAGTAAAAGAAAAAGAATATCTCATGTACACATGTGGTTTCTTAGCCAACTCTGAAGGAAGATATCTCCTTGGTATTCCTAAGAATATCAAGATATCTTTTGATTTGTGAGAACTTCATAAAGCCCCATGCATGAGATGGGTAGATATTATTGTACAAATTTACAGAAGAGGAATGAGTGACCTATAACTAATTTGGGATCTCATCCCTACAATGACTCAAAGAAGATCCCCCCAAATACTGAAGCCTCCAGAATAAAGGTCCATGCTTGATGTGAGTGCTCCCTGTAATAACAGCAGGTCATATGTGTGTGTGTGTGTTTCTGATTCCAAGTCCTTTCAGTTTATCATAATGTGTTCAAATTATCTTTCTTAAGCTATTTTTGTATTCATGATGTCAGTGTTAGCAAAAGGTAGAGGGATTTGCTAGTAGGAAAAGTCATCAGAAGAGAAATAGTCTGATCTCCAAGATGGCTTGACAAGCGTTATACACAATGCTTGTGTCTGGATACGCATTATCATTGCATCCTGGCAGAGGCAGCGGATATAGTGAACTCTGTGACAAACTCAAATGCTGCTTCATTTAGAGCGAAATCTCATTTACCTCAGGTAAGTGCTTCTTTACTCACAAGGAAATGCTTATTTACTTGTGAGCTATTTTAAGTTCTCGGAAGAGACAGAGCTTTGACGCCAAAAGGAGAGGTCTAGCTCACCTTTAGTTGGCTCTTCTAGGCGTACTATCCATGAAGGGAGTCCAAAAGAAACTTCAGTGCTACTTTTGTTGAGAAGAGTTTCATACATAACTCTCTTCTCTTCATATCTTCCGGATCCCCGTAAAGTTATTAGGTTCCAAGTCAGGGTGGGGGGAAGTGTCTGTGTCTAATGTATTGATTGCCCTCTAGTGGATGGTGCTTAAATAATTTTTCTTTTTTTTTTTAAACTATCTGATGAACCTAAACCCTAATGTTAGAATAGTCAAAATGCTGCCTTTATATTTTCAAGGGGCAAACTTGTTATCTATTTTTGTCTTTGTGCTCATAAAGCACATCTTTAAATTAATTCAATTCTATACCATACTTCCTGGGTTGTTATCTTTTTTCAGGTTATTAAAAAAAAAACAAGTAGTTTTGCAAGTCTACTATAAACAAGGGACTGTGACTAAATAAATGATAAGCAAAAAAAAAAAAAAAGCATAATGCATGGTTTCTGTATTTGTAGAATTCCCATTTATCTTGGATGTGATATGTGCACCTAACAAAACTGCCCAGAATATCTTTTACTGGTATTAAATGCTAAATGCATCCTTTAGATGAAGAAGGCTGCTGGGTTTTAGCAGCAGATGATCATCTCATATTCTGCCCTCCCCATGATGTAACCCCACCAGATCTTAAAGGGAGATTCCCCATAAAGAAGAGTAAAGCATTAATGGGGTCTTGACTTGAGAAAGCCATAGAAATGGAGTCTTTACTAGCCCTGGAATCCAATGATACCTTTTAATTCTAAAGACTTCTTTTATTATGTAATTTTTGATTCCTATCTCTTAGGACAGTCATGACTCTTTGGGTCTCTGTTGGTAGAAGGTAACTTAGGACTTCCAATATAAAAAATATTTAGTTAATAGTTAAATAAATATAGCACTAATTAAATAAAAGAGTGGGTCAAGGTGGGGTTGACTGAGGGACTCCAAACATACCAGTTAAATCAGCTAATCATATTGATCAAGTTACTCAGATATTTTCATGTGAAATCTCCCCAACTTTCTCTTTTCCCCCACCCACCCATGATCTGGAAAATCCTTCCTTACTCCTAGATCATAGTACTTAACTGTTGAATTATTACTACTTGTTTACCCCCCCGCCTCTGCTTCAGTAGACTGTGAGCTTTTTTTGGTACTTTCTCCAAAATTTAGAACAAGTACAGGCACAGAGTAGGCTCATAACTCAATAAAAGGTCATTGGAAACTTCAGGCATCTACGGAGATATGGGTACCTAATAACATCTCTCAAACTATAATACACAGAAGACTATTTCATCTTCCTGGTTTTTTATTTAATTTGTTTGCTGCAACTATTTGTGAACACACAAGTGGATCTACTAAAACCCAAATCAAAATTACACTTTTTATATTAACAATTGAGAGAAGACCACGTTCTCACTGTTTCAAAAGCATGCCAAATAGGAACAGAGCCAAATTAAGTCATGCAGTAAATTATCTAATGATTGAGCTGAAGAAAATGATGATCTTTTTTTATGGAAATTTTAATGCCAAAATTCCCCAGAAAACAGTGTCATATTATTAGTCTGATGAGAAAAGTGATCTGAATAATATTAGGAAACTTAAAGGAGTAAAAGTTGTGTGCTTTGAAAACTGAGATTTTTTTCAATATATAAAAAAAATAGTAGATGTGGGAGTAAAGAGAATGTCATCTAAGTCCTCATACTTGTGACTACAAGGAAGCAAGGGCCTGTACTAATGTTACAGATTTTGGATATGAACAAGTTTATGAGAATGCACTAGAAAAAAGGATCTTTGGCTGCATGCTTCTGCTATTTAAATGCACAGGAATAGTATAAAACTCGAGGAGAAAGAAAGATTGAAAAAAGAAAGAAAGAAAAAGAGAGAGAAAGAAAGAGAACTAAGGCAATAGAACATGAGATTGATGCTGCAAAAAAAGTGAAATGTGTGTTTGATCTTTTTTAACTAGTTCCCAAAATATACTTTTCAGGAAAAAAATGAAACAAACAAAAAAAAAAAAAAAAAGAAAAGAAAAGAAAGAAAGAAAATGTAGCAGAAACTTGTCTATAAAATCCCCTTATTCTTGTATAAAAATAACTTCTCTTAAAGTATTAAAAATTATTGAAACCATTGTTCTCTATATTACCCTGATTAGGAGAATCATCCAGGACACAGGCAGGAAGGACAATGAGAAGCCCCTTGTATGATAAAAATAAAGTATCCCTGTTCAATCACTGCTCTTCTGTACATCCTCATTAAAAAGAAAAGAAGTGCCTTTTTTTTTTTTTCTTTCCAGTGTCAGCAGGTGTAGAGTCCACACTGATAGTCACAATATTCAGGGAAAAAAGCCAAGATCCCAATCCCCAAATTGCTCAGCACTGGCCTAGGATTACTGGCGGTATTCAGCTTGTCCCTTATAACAACGTAGTACTAAGGGGAAAATACAGGAGAATAAATACTTACTAATATCTGAAAATTTGGCTTCAAATTCTAATTTAAGACTAAATGTGAGTGTTGGAACTCTATTTTGTTTTCTCTTCTCATTTCAGGACCAGATTAGAAGCATTTTGACTTGCCTATCCCCCTAAATATACCTCAAGCTTCAGTAA
The DNA here is from genome assembly GCF_009834535.1 of Camelus ferus. NCBI lineage: Eukaryota > Metazoa > Chordata > Mammalia > Artiodactyla > Camelidae > Camelus > Camelus ferus. The sequence continues at coordinate 64,382,582 of NC_045732.1, read as the reverse complement.
GGCAGGGACACTGTCCTTGTTCACTGTTGTCTTCCAGTACCTAGAATTGCTGGCACAGAGTTGGTACAAGTACACATTGGTGGAAGTCAGTGTAAAAGTAAATGTGGTGGACCCCTTTTCTACTTCTTTTATGGGCCTTCCTTGGATCTCAGTTTACTCTAAAGGCAGCGGTAGGAAGTTAGGAGGGCATCTTTTCTTACGGGCTCATCTTATTACACCAGCTTTTCATGAGAGGGAAAGAAGAAGAGGTCAATTCAAAGAAATTCAATAGCAAGAGCCAAGAAATTGATGGCTCCACTTAAGTTCTACTTAGAATCCTTTATCCCATCCACTGAAAGTCACACCTCCTGGTTCCGTTGCTTAATTTTATTCATGGAAGGGTAAAAGGGCCTATGAAAAGGAAGAACATTTGGGATTTTCTAAAGGTTGAAGTGTGTAGGCACCTAGTATAACTGGGACCACATTTAATAAGTAGACTCATTGGGTAGCCATAACTACTGTGAAGCTAAGTAAGTACATGACAAATACCCTCCTACTTTAAGTCCAATCAAATCCATTGATCATTTTCTATAGTTGACCTAATGCTTCACTTTTCATGATGTGTAAAGCATGCCCACAAATCAATCTTCGAAAAAACTGTTTATTTTCTGAGAGGAGTACTTAGGGAAAGACTATCAATGTTCATAGTTAGACACCAGTGGAAATGCAGTCAAAATGTATCCCCTCGCTTCCCCTCTGATTATTTAGTGCAGGTAAAGTATTTCTTTAATCATGATACATTTCTTTTATTTCAGGAATATCTGGGCTAAATGCAGGTTGATGTTTTAGCTTAAAAAATTGCTGGATTCATGTGTAGATGATATAATTCTGTCGAAGCCCTTATGGATTTCTTATCACATTGTCAACAGTGGTTGGAAACAGAGCATCATGAAATGATAAATACACTTATTAGTATGAATTCATTTGAACCCCAGAGTGACTTTAATTTTTTTGGTCCCATTGAATGACGTTTGTCAAAATATTCTAGTTATTAAGAAGAGCTTTCATAGAAAAAAACCCAAAAGCTCATGACATTTTAATAGTATTTTTAGCATCAGAATGAATGATCATTGAATTTAATATTCAACTTAAAGTATACATCAAAGAGTTAGGAAATGTTTCCACTCATCTCAATGAACATTTGATAAGAAATAGAACACACGCTTTAAGTCTGAAGACTGAGGACAATTTATTTGTTTATCATCTGGACTTGCCATCTCACCTCTGGGATGATGAGGCCTGTGGTGAGAAAATACGATGGCAAGAGAGCAAATTTTAAGGGTGGGAGAGTGAAAACCATGCCACGCATACAGGTTTTCAGGAATTTCACTGATGAAGAACTGTGAGCTGTTATGTCGAATGAGTGAGAAGAGAGAGCAACTTTATGTAGCATACAGGTATTTCTATAAAAATTATGTTTTTTTCTTTCTCCAAGAACCTCTAATAATAAAAAAGTGTTATGTGTAGGTGAATAAAAATAACGGCCATAAAAACAAGAGCAACAGCAGAAGCCACTACTCCCATTTACTGCATGGTTATCATGTGCCAGGCACTGTGCTAAGACATTTCCATGATTGATATTATTGGCAGCATTTAACTGCAGCTGATTGAGCTAGCATAGGTGGCATTCCCTCAATCTGTTCTCATCATCGATCCTCACGCATAGACATACAGTTGGTGCACCTCAGGGGTTATAGTGACAGACACTTTGTAACACAAAGAGGAAATAGAAAATGTGAGAGTTTTATTAGATTGGTGACTTTGAGCAATCCATTGTATGTATTTGTCTAGCCATTTAATGTCTTTTGTTCACCTGTATATGCTAACTCAGACGAATAAAAATACTCTCAGTGGAGTTGAGGAGCTAGTGAGTGAAGTTAGGTACACTCATATAACAATAAGAAAGGGAAAGAATGAAGGAAATGAGAGAGTGTGTGGAGGAAAGCAGGGGAAGGGGAGGAAACAAAGCTGAGTATAGACTGAATAAGAGACATTTTCTGCAGATTTCAAATTTGACCACTATCATCATAGAGTTATATGCTTTTATATCCTCTTTCTTAGAGACAGTCAGTGAACACTAGAACATGTCCATAAACTCAAGGTCGTGTCACAGAAACAGGTTCCTTCGAAAGCTAATTCATTGTTCTGCCTATGCCTACAAATGTGAAAAGCAAACAAACCAACCTTGCATTTTACGATCACTTCATTTTTCATCAGATGCTTACTTACAGATCAGGAAGGACATTCTGTAGCTCTGTCTAAGATCCTTGTAGAGCTTAAATTCTGAGATGTAAACCACCACAGAACTTTTTATCCTCTTTGTTCAATGATAAAATTCGCCTGTGGAAATGAGTCCCTGATTTCATTGCATGGACGGTAGTGGATGCTTCAGTAGTATTTAGATCCATGCTATGAAACCTCTCATTTATTTCATATATATTATTTGCCTGAAAGATAACTTCTTTCTGCTTTACTTTTAGAGAAAAAATATACAAGCCAATGGCACGATGCTCAAATTGGAGTTAAACGCAGCAAAGAATTCATACCTCCAACGCAACAATGTTTTGCTGATCTTTCATGTATGGCACCAAGCAGCAAAGGTGCAACTCCATCAAGCCTTTGATCTACACTTTCAAAGCACAGGGTACCTTTATAGACCCAAACTTTAATAGCCATGGAAGAAGCAAAACCGAACCAAACCAAAACACCCTCTAGAATTTACCCGTTAGGATCTATATGCATCTCTTCCTTTTTAGTTAGGCGGTTTTCTCCCTTCTGATTCTTTTGTGCCATTTCAGAAATGTGTCTCTGGGCTTTATAAATCTGGAGAGAAAAATCAGCACCTCTGCAAATTAGCTAGTGCAAAGGAAAATGAAAGAAATATCTTCTTTCTTGATATTTGACTCTTTAAAAATTCAACTATTTTTCAGGTTTCCCCAAGCCCCATGCCGTGTGAAAGAGGCCGATTTCACTTTGCCATTCCATATGCAACACAGGGCTGGAATCATTCCTCCAAGCAGAGCAGGTACCTAAAGGGCTGAGACTTGACAGTGTGGATATCTCCCCCGCCTCTGCAGCAGAGACCAAATGTAGGCGGTAACCAAAATCCTCTCACCAGTATCGCGGGAGGGAGTAAATACCGTTAATCTTCAAAAACATGCAAAACTTTGCTGTCCTCCCATTAAAATGTGAATGAATCCTGAACGTTAAAGTATTTCAAAAAGGAATAAAAAGAAAGAGACTATACACTATTGGAGGAAGTGGGACATAAAGTAGAGAGTGTCAAAGGCTCCTGGGAAAAATTGCAGCTCCATGGCAAAGGAAGGAAAAAACTGATTTTTGTGTTTTTGTAGCTGTATTCACAGCATCAGGCAGAAGTGTTTTAACGTTAAAACAGCCCCTAATACCCCAAGAGCCCATGCTTTTCAGCTTGTAAAACTTAGTAAACATGCAGGTCTAGAAGGATTCAGGTGTTCTTATTCACACAGCTGATTTACAGCAACTGGCTATAATGGAGAAGGTATCATCTTGTAAGCCTTGGGGTATCTCTGAGTGGGGGAAAGCCAAGAGGGAGTCTTTTATTTCTGCTTTACTTATTCTTACAAGGAGGGTAGGACTAAGTCAAGGAAAGAATGCGAGGAGCATGCACAGAAGGGAAAAAATCATGAAACATTGTTCCCCAATTTCTCTGCTTTCAGACTACTGGTTTTTCTTTCATTATTCAGAAAAATATATATATATATATATATATTTTCTCCAAACTTGTGAATATTTATGGTCTTTTCCCCTGGTTAGGAAAACCAGCTTTATTATGGAAAGTGAGAAGTGTCTGCAGAAATTACAAACAAAACGAAGTGCATTTTAAATTCCTTACAACTAATCTCATTATAAATGTGAACTTTTCTTCAATGATCATAGGCAAGACTATATTTAAAACACACTAATTTAAAATGTTAATAGAATAAGATGATACCATTTGCAGCAACATGGATGGACCTGGAGATTGTCATACTAAGTGAAGTAAGTCAGAGAAAGACAGATATCATATGATATCACTTACATGTGGACTCAAAAAAAAAAAAAAAAAAGGTTACAAATGAACTTATTTACAAAACAGAGACAGACCCACAGACATAGAACACAAGCTTATGGTTCCGGGGGTGGAAAACGGAGGTGAGGAGGGATAAATTGGGAGTTTGGGATTTGCAGATACACACTACTGTATATAAAATAAATAAACAAGTTCCTACTGTATAGCACAGGGAACTATATTAAATACCTTGTAATAACCTATAATGAAAAAGAATCTGCAAAAGAATATATGTGTATATATATGTGTATATATATATATATATATATATATATATATATATATAACTGAATCACCTTGCTGTACACCTGAAACTAACACATTATAAATCAGCTATATTTTAATTAAAAAATAAATAAAATGTTAATAAATAAATGTCCCCCAAAGCCGTGAATTCTAAGCATTTCCGCAGGAGCCTTTGGGGAAGGATTATTGGTAGCAGCCAGTGCGAGGCAGAAGAGGTTGAAATCAGAGCAGATGAGTCTGTGTGGTCAGTAGGGGAATCAGCTCAGCAGAACGTGAACCTCAGGTCAAATAGAAATGAGCCCTGAATAATTGTCACAATGTTAAGTAACGTAAGCGGAATGAGAGGCCTTTAGAAAGGTCTCATAATCTGAGTGTTTGTCTCTTCTGTACGACATGTCTCACAAATGCTACTTGGAGGTGGCACATTATGTTTGCCCCATTTGGCTTGCTGTACCTTCTCTCACTGTTGTGATAACAAAAACCCTTTAATGCATCTTAGCTGCAGATGTCCTCTTGCTTTTGTATCTCAAAAGGAACAGCTAAAAACCTGCCAGAGGCACTGCTTGCCCTGCAGGCTTGTTCTCTTATCATCCATTTTAGCTGATGTATTTGTGCACCTTATATTTCTGTACCATAGCTCATTTCATCCAGAAGGGATTTTGAGGGAATGCATGTTGTGTCAAGGGAACCAAGGACAAATTGGGCAAAATGAGACTAATTTTATCATGCAGGGGATGAGGCAGCTGCAGCAAAGAAAGGAGCCACCACTGAACAGTTAGTTATAAAACCCCAAGCCACTCCTTTCAGAGACTGTGTTTACACCTTACCTTGAGAATGTACTGATGGTGCCCTCTGCCCTTTAATAGCACTACCGTGACTTTCTGATATGTTGCTTTGGCCCTGAAGAATCAGGCCACATAAAACTAGAATGCTCTATACTTAAGTAGCACCTGTCATCCGACAGGCTAAATCCCCCTTACAACCTCTGGTTCATTAACTCTCATAATACCTTCCTGAGGTGACATGTATAAACCCCATGGTTTATAGATGGGGTAACAGAAAAGTCACAACACAGTTAGCTGAGTTGCCCGGAATGTTACAATATATCTTTTTTCCACAATGGCAATTGATTGTAGAGCTCTGGGCTCTAAGGATGTAGACATAACAATTCCCAGGAAAGTATCCTGTGAACCTGAAATGCCACGGAAATGGCATGCATGCAACTACAGGGGAAAAAAAGAAATACTGTTCTGTATCAGCAACATTATACAAGGGAAACCTTTGACCCTATGCATAAGGTTGACATTATTGCACCTTGAACATACTTTCTCAAGCAGAGCCTGGCATCAATACAAGAGTCTCTAGTATCATCAGTCTGATGAGCAAAAATGACAAAAGGAAGAGGCTAAGAGCATGGCACCTCATAGCATGGGTGTGATGTTAGGGTACAAGCCCAGAAGCAGCATCTGACACAGGTAGCAAAGATTCAGAAAAGTAAGAGCCATTCTCTTAAATCCCAAGACCAGGAGGGAAGCCAATTTAAGAACCAATGGAAGCAGATCTTTATGAGACAGAAGAAGAGATTAGGTCATAATTAGGCTATATGCATTCCTGCCCTACCTTTTGCGTAGTTTTAAATCAGAATACTGCATATGTAGTGGTTTGAACATTTTTGGTTTCTGATGGCTTCATTTTCATCATCATCACCATCATCACCATTATTATGTTCCTCATCATTAGAAAAGAGAGAATCTTTATGATTCTCTTCCCTGTGGTCTAGATAGTAGGCTACACAATTGTGAACCAAAGTGAGACAATTCAGCTCTCTCTTTATGGTAATAGAACAAGAAGTGTACCTGCCTTCTACTGACCACTTAGTAGGCATTCCATTTCTCTAGAAGGTGCAGCAACATTTCCTTAGTGCCAACTCTCTTTCTTTTCAAATATATGTTCTGCACAGCAAAGATATAAGTGCTAAACTGGTAGCTGTGGATAGGTTCTTTGGAGAGAAAACTATCCTCCTGGAGCCAAAAAAGAACGGTGAAGCTGCCTTAATCTTTAGAAAAAACATATTCCCTCGTGTGTGTGTGTGTGTGTGTGTGTGTGTGTGTGTGTGTGTGGTGGGTGGGGAAGGAGAGAGAACAGAGAAAGGAGAATTAAGCTCATCATTAATATGCCAGAAATGGCAGTACAAAAATGGCCCCTGAAGATACCATCTCCTAGACGGGACAAAAGTGTCCATGATGTTTGTTACTCTAGTGTAATTTATTTCATTTCACATGTATGAGCTCTTTATTCTCACTCCAACATTGAGTCCCTGTAGGGTGAGAACTCTATGAATGTTTAGAAGCAAAACCTTTCTCTAGGCCCAGGGTTTTATCTGGCCCTGGGATAAATATACAGTGATTTCACCAAATTCCTAAATTTTGTTTTCTATTTGATTGTGAAACTTTTCAAAAGGATGGAGGTTGATGCTCACTGGGGACTGAAGCAGTTTATGCTGCTCCTTTTTCATTGTGTTGTTTGGTTTGCATTCACCAAGGACTCATTTGAGAGTGATTTAGAAAAGTTACGTCTCCAGTGTCAGATCATTGCATCCAGTGGCATTTGACATCTTAGTAACATTCGGGAATAGGCCCAGACTCAAGCAATGAAGCACACAGAAGCAAAGCCCTTAAACCAAGAGTTCTTATCAAAGAGAACAAAACCTTCTGATTGGTCTTATCAGTGACATATGTATTTACTACACAACATCTTGATGACTTTTTTCGTTCATGTTCTATAGGATATGATTTATCTGAGGGAAAAAGTAAGTGATATATTCTTCTACCCTTGAATTTCAATTGAAAGATGAATAAACTGGAGTTTAATTTTTTAAAAAAGTCATTTTTAACAGTGGACTCTTCTTGAAACCCCGATGCTTACTGGCTTTATTTCATCACCCTCTCAGGTCTTGCTTGCCTCCTGCCTTTCTGTGAAAGCTTCAAGTGTTTATCTGAGAGGGGCAGCAGAGCTGAGTATTAACAAAAGAAAAGCAATGGTGGAAAGTTTTCACTCATCCTCACCTATTTGGTCCAGTATTAGCAGGTGTCCCTGTAATTCTCACCTTCAGAGGGTAGTTGCCTGCATTTTCCATCACTTTGGCCAAAAGATGACCCATTAAAAACGAACTGACTCTTGAATTTAAGAAAAATCTTATCCTAGTTTCTCATGGACTTAAGATTTTGGGTTCAGGGCATAAAATATTTGAAATGAAAAACTGATAACCCCCGAGTGATGCAAAGTGCAAAAAGCCGAGATAATAAAACACACAAGTCTTAAAGAAATCAACTCCCTTTTCTATATCTTATTCCTCTCTTTTCTATATGCTAGTCTCCTGTGTCCCATTTCCACCATCAGACTTTTTCTAATCTTTCCTGAACTGGTTGGATTTCAGCAGATTGGTGCTATCATTTCTTTACCAAAGGAGGTTGCTAATGAGTTGCATTTTTTTTCCAGCTGACTCTTAATGATCCATTTTTCACATAATAAGTTGCTAACACCCCAGCAGCAGGGCCTAAAATATCCTGACCGGCCCTGTACTCACTGATACACACTGGCTGCACTTCATTAAGGAACTGAGATACCTCCAAGTGCATCGTGGGAATGCAGTCTACAGAACAAAGGAACCAACAGAAACATGTCTAGCCTCCTGTTACCAAAGAAATTATACAAAGAGATCCCTTTGAGGCCTATTTCTTCCTCAATATTCATGTCTAAATCAACACTAGCCCTGAGATGACACTGCTGGTGAGTTGAAAAGCTCTGTGAATTGTCTATAGTAAGCAGTACCCTGGAGGAACTGCAAAGTTGCTCTTTATAAATAATCAGAGCTGTTCCATCCTTAGGAGAACAGCACATTGGTATTCACTTTGAACAACTGAAATCTCCAGATTTTACAAGTCACATGTATTTAGATTTCTGAACTTAATTCCAAAGTACTGGAATCATTTTTATTTTACTTTATCTAGCTACTTTACTTATGTATTTAGTTTTTTAGTTAGTTAGTTGTTTGCTGTAAACTGAAGAGACTATCTCTTTACAAAGTCCTCTTCTGCCACCGCATGATGCATGCATTCTGGCAGCCATAGTAATTGGGTGTCTATTCCAATTCAGGGAGGGTTTTTCAGGGGAAGCAGATTTCCTAGGCATTCCAGGTACTGCACGTTAAACGAGGCTGCCATGAAGTACAGCATGTTCTGCAGTAACATAATGGGTACTAGGTCCTTAGGCATCCAGATGGGCTTTGGATGTTGCTAATGTCAGGCTGATTTGAATAAGTGTTCGAGGAAATCTGACGAACAAAGCGCTCAAGGTCAGATATGCATACTTAATGCATGTATATTTGTCTACTCCCATCAAAGCTCTCCATAAGAAATAGAAGAGGCAAGGTTCCTTTCTTTGTGTCTGTGTGTGTCTGTGTGTGTCCATGCTAGTTCATGAAATGATTTCTTAGAATGTTATCATAATAAAAAATAAAAATAAGAAAAAAAGTCACATGATGACACTGAATTTTAGGGAGGAGAATTTTCCCTTTACCCAAAACAAGTGTCTTGAACCATTCATTTATTTATTTACTCATTCATTCACTCCATAAATACATGTGTTATGACAGGCACTGGGTTAGATGCAAGAGCTATACTTGTGAACAAAACTTCTAAGTGCCCTGTCCTCATGAGGCTTACCTTCTAGTCGAGGATCATATAATAATAAACAAGTAGATAGATAGATACACAAAATGATGACAGTTGGTGATAAGTGCTCTGAAGGAAACAGAAGGATAATAAGTCAAAGACTGGCTGGGTTTGGAGTAGGAGCAGGAGGTAACTTGTTAACTGAGATGTGAAGAATGAGAAGGAGCCAGTTTCACAAGAAGTGGAAGGAAGGGCATTCCCAGCACAGGTAACTGTCCCAAGGCACAAGGACGTGGTATTTTCAGGGTCAATAAAGGAAACATACATGTAGCATGAATCAGTGCTAGAGTCCACATAGCACAGAACTGCTTTCAAACAGTTATACCAAAAGACAGCATGGGAAGGATAGGGTTTTCCCCTACAAGTACACACTCAGACAGGGCCATCTCACACTTCTCTTATTCTGAATTTCTCATCCATAAATTAGCTAGAACCATCTTGAACCAATTTATTATTATATTATTTTTCAGGTATAATGAACTTTGGTGATTTGCTACCTGCAGTTGTGAGGAATGTTTCCTTTCTGTTTGCCCTAAATTGACCTCTTTGAATCTTCAAAAAATTCATTTAAAAAATTTCTAATGCTCTTAGACATAGGAGATGTTTGCTTTCTTTTTTTTTTTTTCTACACAATCTAGACTTTTACTTACCTTAGAACAATTCACCTTTCATTTTCATTGCCTCCAGACTGGAGTTTTTATCTTTTATTGTTTGTTCTTATTGATTATGCCCTCTATTCCTTTCATTATTCTATGGCCAGTAGGGTGACCTCCACATAGGAAGAATTGGTTTAGTGTGCTTGGTGGTACTTGAGAGGTTCAAAAGGACTTCATGCCCCCAAAACACTTTTGCCCATTAGCCCAACAGTTTGAATAAAATGTTTATCTTTGTGACTTCTTTGGATTAAGTGATTGAAGACTCTTATTTGCTAGTTAAGAGGGGTAACCATTACCTCCTTAGATACAGCCCTTTTTGAGAAAACAGCACACTATGAGAAGCTATGAGAAAGGAATTGAACACCTGGAGATGAGAAATCAGAATTAAATTCCTGGGTCACCCCTTTACTTATTCTGTGAATCTACACAATTTCTGCAGAGGTGTATAGTATATTGATTGAAAATAGGGTGCTGGATTCAGACATATCTGATTAGAATCCTGGCTCCAGTACTGACTAGATGGACAAATCATTTAACTTTGATGACCTTCATCTTCCTCATCTGTAAAACAAAGGAACCAGTTGTGCTTAACTCACAAGGCTATAGAGATAGTCAAATGAAATACTGTAGGTAACATGCTCCATCCAAAGTTAGCCCAAAGTGCAGTGTTACTATAGCTGTTAACCTTCCCGAACCTCTTTTCCTACTGGTAAAATTGAAGCAAGATTTCACCAAATCAAGGGTACTGAGATTTATGACCCTGTGTTTGTAATGTAAATAGAATAGTTTAGAAATGGGTACACATAGAAGGAAACAAGAAAGGAAACATATAGAAGCAGGAAGTAATCACTATAGACGATTCAGTGTTGTACCACCCAGATCCCTTTGCAATTGAAGAATTTATTCTTCCAGCTTCTAGGAGGGCTGTGAGCAGACATCTCTCAGCTTTCAGCTCTCTTCAGAATTGCCCTGGTGGTGTCCAATCTGTAACCCCGCCCTGCCCCCGTTCAGAATGGAGAGGAAAATAAAAGCTTGGTCCTTTTGTCCAACGTGACACAACTATGATGAGCCATCTTTAATTTTAAAATCCCTGTGGGTCAGCTGAGGACTTCCCTGAGACTACATGACAGATCAACTTCTCCTTCCCAATTTCACTTTATTCCCTTCCCTTTCTCATGTGGAGATCCCAAGAGTACTCCCTGATAAACCTCCTGCATTCTAATCTCTGTCTTGGAGACACTTTATAAGTGACTTTACGTCAATACTTGCAAATCTAATGCAGTAGCATGGGATTTTTAATTTATCTAATCCTATGTTACATCTGTATCTCCTTTCTACAGGAAGAACCCTGCTTCTCAAAAATAGAGAATGATAAAATCAGTTATGACATAAATGCTCATTTGCTTTATCCAATAACACATGAAAGTCTCAGAAAAATAATACTAAAACTATCACCCCAATATTATTAGTGAAAATAACTTTTTATATGTTTTTTCCGTATGATCTCTTTTTTAAATAATTGTATTATCTCTACTTTGATATAACACATAGCCATTTTGATATATACTTTTTGTTATAACTTCCACTTAGTATCAGTTACATAGATCATTATTACATATTTATTGGTCACCAGTACTTATGTTTCTGTCCCTTTTAGTCATTTTAGTTGGTTAAGTCTTATTCTCTAGATTTTCCAGAAAATGACCTTAGGAAAGATATTCCTTGAGTTCTTGTATGTTAATGACTTTTTTTCTTTTTGCCCTTTACACATCTTCAAGCTTTATTGAGATATAATTTAAATACAACATTATGTAAATTTAAGACATGATGATTTGATACACATATATCTTACGAAATGTTTACCACATAGGGTTAGTTAACACATCCTTCACCTCAGATAATTACCAGCTTTTTTATTATGGTGAGAACATTGAAGCTCTACTCTCATAGCAACTTTCAAGTACACAGTACAGTAATAGTTAGTATAGTCACAACACTGTACCTTACATCCCAAAACTTATTCCTAAGGGTAAGTTTGTACCCTGTGACCAACATATCCTCATATGCCCCCTCAGCCCTGGCAACAACCATTCTACTTTTTTCTATTGTTCGGCCTTTGTAGATTCAACATGTAAGCAAGATCATACAGTTTTGTCTTTCTCTGTTTGACTTTTTTCATTTAGCAGAATGCATTCAGGGTCCAATCATATTGCAAATGGCAGAATTTCCTTCTTTTTATGGGTGGATAATATTCCATTGTAGATATGTGCCAGATTTTCTTTATCCATTCATCTTTCAACAACCCTTTGGTTGTTTCCATGTCTTGGCTGTTGTGAATAATGCTGCACTGAACACTGGGAGTGCAGATCTCTCTTCTAGACAGTGATTTCATCTCCTTTGGATATATACCCAGAAGTGGGATTGCTGGATCATATGGTAGCTCTATTTCTAATTTTTTGAGAAACTACCATGCTGTTTTCCATAGTGGCTATACCAATTTATATTCCCAACTCCAGTGCACCACAGATTCCTTTTGCCACATCCTCACCAGCATTTCTTTTGTCTTTTTGATGATAGCCATTCTAACAGGTGTGAAGTGATTTCTCATTGTGATTTTGATTTCCATTTCCCTGATGATTAGTGATGTTGAGCACATTTTCATGTATCTGTTGGACATCTGAATGTTCACTTTGGAAAAAGTTTATTCAGTTCCCCTTCTTATTTTTTAACCTGGTTTTTAAAAATTACTTTGTTGTATGAATTCCTTATATGTTTTAGATATTTATCCTTTATCACATATATGATTTGCAAATATTTCCTCCCACTCACTAGGTTGCTTTTTCATTTTTTTTATTATTTCCTTTGCTGTGCATAAGCTTTTTAGATTGATATAGCCCCATTTGTTGATTTTTGCTTTGGTTGCTTGTGCTTTTGGTGTCACATCCAAAAAAAAATTCATTGTTAGGACCAATGTCACAGAGCGTTTCTCCATGTTTCTTCTAGGAGTTGTATGGTTTCAGTTATTATGGTTAAGTCCTTAATCCATCTAGAGTTAATTTTTTGTGAGTATTTTGCATATGCTTACCCAGTTTTCCCAAGACCATTTATTGAAGAGACTATCTTCTCCTCACTGAGTATTCTTGGCTCCCCCTGTCAAGTATTAGTTGCATACACATGCATTTATATTTGGTCTCTTGACTTTGTTCCATTGGTCTATGTGTCTGTTCTTATACTCTTTTGATTACTACAACTTTGTAATCTAGTTTGAAATCAGGAAGTGTCATGCTTCCAGCTTTGTTCTCTCTCAAGATTGCTTTGGTTATTTGGAGTCTTTTGTGGTTCCATATGAATTTTAGGATTGCTTATTCTATTCCTGTGAGCTCTTAACTCTAAAGTCAGTTCTTCTGCATGCGGAATCTTGGCTCATATTTCCTTTTCTTGAGTACCATAGGTATGTCATCCCATTTACTTGTGGTTGAAAGCATTGCAAAAACAAAACAACAGCAGCAAACACCCAAAACAAAACAAAAAACTTGACAATCTCATTTACATTCTGTTGTAAATTTCATGCCCTTTTAAATCTATATGCCAGAAGATTTTTGTTTCATTTAGAGCTCAGTAGTTTTGCTAGAATATGAGAATAGGTGTCTGTAATGACCTCCATTCCCAACACCAAATGGCAAGCGTAGTGTAAGCTTGAAAGGATGGCTTCCATTCTCACTGTTTTAAGTAGTTTGCATGAAAGGTTAAAAGACAATATAACCATCCATCTACATGTAGAAAGAGGCTACAAACTGACAAAATGTCATTGATTCCTACTCTTTTACCTGCTCATCATCCTATGTACTTTGACTTTCTTACTATGAACATTCATTTTTCCCCCTTTGTGTGGGAATGCTGATAAATAAATACAGGTTGTTGTGTCCTAGGGGACAGCCACAACAGTTAGCATATTCATTAATTTAATTAGGACCTTGTTTACACTTTTGCTGTCAACCATAATTATTTGTTTATTTGAACTACAGTCACCTGACTTCATTAAAAACATCAGTAGCTGTCAGTAAATGAAAGTGTGCTTGACTTTCATAATCAAGTGTAAATTTAAGAGTCTTGATTTCTAACAGGGCAAGCAATGTTTTCACAAGATGACAATGGAAATCAAAGACAGGGCCCTAGTTAAATTTAGCCTTTGTGATAAGGTTAAAGATAGGGTACTAATTAATGTGGATGCAATTTTCTGACAATACTCTCCACTTGGTTTTTATTCTCAAAGATCATTGCTTAGTCCTCCCCTCATCCTTTTTTTTTTTTTTCCAAAGCAGAACATGTTCAAATGAGCTAATGAAGGCCCTGAACTAGGTTTCATAGGGTATCATTTCACTCTGATAACTGCATATTTCTTTGGTCCAAGCTAGGAAAAATAATATTAGTCAAAAAATATTAAACTCCCTTTTTCAGATCATCACTTACCATTAAGAGAAAAAGCAACATGTGGTGAAAGAGGATGAGTTTAGAATCAGATTTGGAGTTTGATTTCTGGTTCCATTGCTTATTAGCTGAGTGAATGTGAACAAGTTCTTAAACTTTTCTGTACTCAATATCATCTGAAAGTGGGGGATGATGATATATTTGTTCTGTCTCACATAAAAAATGGATGGAGAAAATATGTTGAAACTGTAGGGTGATAGAGTAATTTCTTTGTATTATATAATTTTTTCTAGGATTCATTTATTAAGGAGTATCAAAATGAACATGAAAAATGAACATTGAATTTGCTTTTTGAAGGACTTGTTAAAGTATCTTCTATATAAATATACCAAGCAATTAATATTTGAAAACTTATTTGATGCATGGAATAGAGATGGAGAGAAGAGAAAAACTCTTCGAGATTATACACCCATGCCCCAACTCAATAGCAATGTTAGGTTAGCTTTATTTTGAATTATACTGTCCTTTGTGAATTGGCTTGGGGATCACTTTCTAAAAGTGATGTGGCCATTTTTTTTTTTTTACCTTAGTAATTTCAACCTAGTCAACAGAACTGAATATTTTCATTAATGGGTTGGGATTGTTCAGTTGCCTTACGCACATCCTTGTTAACACTAACCCTTGCTAACGTAAACATTAGCCAACAAAACTGTGAGGGAAGCCAAATTTGTCCTTGGCTATTTTCCTACATCCATGCCCCCCAGTACTATCTACTCCTCCTTTTTGGCATGCTCTTCTTCCTACCCAATTGCCTATTTCCTAGCCAGCTGCAATTATTACCTGGATGTCAACTCACTTGATAGCTAATAATTAGGGTATTAGAGAATAACCAGTTTAAGGCATATCTCCTGTCAGTGTTATTTGTGCTTTTTAAAGGGGACTCATGACAGAGAAGAAAGGACCTAAAGGGATAAAATATAATGGTGAAATGACTGGTTGTAGCTTGTAGTATGTAGCCACTTACATACTCTGCTGATAGGATTTTCCTTTTCAGATACAAAAGGGACAAAAATAAATTGAGTCTGTCCGAGACAAGAGGGCTATATAAAAACAAACATACTTATAAAATCTCAATATTGACCTACTTTCTTGTGATTTGATTATCTCTCACAAACAGATCATAGAAAAAACTGAATTAAATGCAGGCACTAATTCATTAAGTTCTTATTAATCTTGTTTTTACTTTAAATGGTAATATAGAATGCAGTAATAATGGTCAAAGACTACTAAAAGAGTGGGTATATTATGTAGTGTTTTGAATTGGATAACAAGGGTGGGGACTTGTGCATCAGAGAAAATGGAATCCCATTGATAGTAAACAGCTAGCCACCTAAATAAAATTTACTACATGTTCTGAGCTAATACCACCACAATCCATTTAGTTCTTTGAGCTCATAACTGAGAACTCAGAAAAAAATTTCAGTCCTGATCAAAGTAGGCAAACTTGGACCCTGCCTTATACGCTGGTTCCCAGCTCTTGGCCCGATACAAAGCTGCTGCTGCATGGGTGACAGCCTTAAGGCCAGTTTCATTGACTCTCACAAGACAGACCATTTTATTCCTGACAGTGAGAAGCTTCAAAGAACAAAAGTGGTATCACTTCTCCCTATGCTTATTTAGGGGTGTATATATATATATATATATATATTTATACACACAAACATATATATGAGTGGGTGAGGGAGGGAGTCAGTGAGTACACAGGTACCTAAGTAATTATGTTAGCAATATTTAGTGCCACAGGCCCTGGTTTACTCTAACAGGGTAGGTGGTTCACTGTGATTATTTAGTCATGAAAACAATCTCCCTCTATACATTTTGGTACAAAAAGAAACAATTATTTACCTGATAGTATTTGGTAACACACAAAGTATCAATGAGGAACAAATAAAATTTAGGTAGGCCGTACCATCTCTGTCTATTGTATTCCAATCAAAATAAGTTTCTCATAAATATCCTACTTTGTGTGTTAGGAAAGGAATCTAATAGCTATTCCAAAACTCAGGAAAAGAAAATGGATTTCTCTCTAAAATTTAGGGAGTGCTATGCAACTTTCTTACTGGTGCTTATGAACTCTCTGTCTCTCTCTCTCTCTACACGTACACACAAATATTACACACACACACACACGCATATGTGCACGTGCTAAATAGGAGAGCTAGGCAACTATGCCATCTTAACTCCTTTTCTTTCAAAACTCTTAATAACCATGAAGTATAATACGCGGCTCCTGCATGCCTAACCATGCCACTTAAATGTCATTTAAATTGGTCAGAGAAGAATTTATAAGAGAAAAGTAGAAATAGGACAGCTAAGGTGCTACAATGGCTATGGGCTAAGGGATGTCTAGATAGCTGGTAAAACATTATTTCTAAGTGTGTCTTTGAGGGTGTTTCTGGAAAAGATTAACATTTGAATTAGTACTGAATAAAGATCTGCCTTCACAGATATAGGCAAGCATCATCCAATCCACTGAGGGCCAGAATAGAACAAAAAGGTGGAGGAAAAGCAAATTCTCTCTATTCTTGAGCTTGGATGTCCATCTTTTCCTGTCCTTGGACATTGGAGTTCTTGGTTCTTGGACCAGTGGACTCCAGGACTTACACCAGCAGCTTCTTGGTTCTCAGGGCTTTGGACTCAGGCTGAATTATAACACTGGCTTTCCTGGTTCTCCAGCTTGGGAATGGCATATCGTGGCATCCCTCAGTCTCCATAATCACAAATCTCCTCTTATTGGTTTTTTCCTCTGGAGAACCCTGGCTAACACAGGTGTATATAGTATATACTTACCCTCTACAAGAAAAAAATTTAAAGAAAGATGCTCAGGCAATATACCATGATTATGTAAATTATTATCATTGGGGGAAGCTGAAACAAGTGTACACAGAAGCTCTTTGTATTATTTTTGCAACTTCTTGTGAAAAACTATTTCAAAATAAAAACTTAAGAATGAAAAACTGATTATTGCTGCAAAATATATAGTGTATATATTTCAAAAATACTTTATGACTTGTAGAGGAAAAAATACTCAGGAAATGAGTCAATTGGATTTTCTAGTCAACTCAGAGTGGTTTGCTTCCTATAGACTTTATAATATGGTTAGAGAGCTTAGTTTGTGTCAGATGTCAGATGTGCAAGATAAATTTATTTACATTATGTGTTATTTATACTTCTAAAATATCTTATATCATGTTATATTATATAATCCTGAGCTCTTGAATTAGACTATGAGTTCTATGAAGATAGAGATGGTGCCTTATTTATTTTTGTATTTGTATTATAAAGCATGATCCCTGGTGAATAATGGCAGTTCAAAAATATCTTTATGACTGAATACATTTTACATCTGTTCTTCCAGTGGATATTTGCTGATTTTTGATTATTTAGCATCCATTCATTTTCCTAAAGTGCGCTGCAACTTCATTTTGATCAAATACATCAAATACCTTTTTCCCGCTTGAGATAACCTGGTGGGAAAGTAATCAGCATCCACCCCTACCCCTAGCTAAAGGATGAGTGCATGCCATGTGCTCCCTTCCTAAAATTTCAACCTTGAGATGAAGAGCAAAGATGCTGAAAACAGTTGCCATTCATCCATTCCAGACAAGATCTCCTGACATGGCTGATAGAGGCTCCTACTTGCTTTCTGAATCCTAGATTCCATCTCTCTTAGTGTTACTACTGTCAAATTGATGAGTGCACATGACCACCAAGAATAAGAATTACAGTTTTCAATCTCCTTTACATCCCTGGGTGGCCATGTGACCAAGTTTGGGCTAAGGACATGTGATGAGAGGTGATGTATGAAATTTCTGAGATGTGCCCTTAAAGTTAGAAAATACATCCCTTTTCTTTCTTTTTTTTATTCTGTTACTTGGAATATGGTCAAAATGGTGAGATTTCTTATACCATGTGTATGGAAAACATCCCAGTATTGACAGAGCAATAAGATAGAATGATTCTGGATCCATGGGCTTCACACCAAAATCATAAAAATAGTAGACGATTTTATCAAATTGTTATTAGAAACTGATATATCACACAGACAAAATGTTGGTTAATATATACAACATTAGAACTTGAGCTTGGATGTCCTATCATTTGCATCATAATTTTGATAATGATAAACTTTATCAAACTTTCAAAAATAAAGAAACTAAAGTATCTTCAGGCACACAAGGAAGATTTACAAATTTTCCTGGATACCAGGTCACAAAGTCCTGAATTTAAATAACAGGTAACATGCACACCACAGTCTCTGACCATGATGTAAAAAAAATCAGAAAATAACATTTTAAGGTTTTTTTAAATTACCAAATGCATTCCTAAATAAATCAGTTCAAAGAAAAAATTACAATGCAAATGAGGATGTTTATAGTTGAGTATTAGTGAAAGTACTATGTAGAGAAACTTTATTAAATAAAAAAATTTAAATACAGGACTATGCAGAGAAAAATACAACAAATTTCTTCATTATTGAAAATGTTAACATTTTATTTTTGTTTCACTTATTTTTTATTTAAAAGCAAAGATCATATAGGTAATATTGGAGTTTTCCCTTTCTTCCTCACCAGTCCCATACTCCTTCCTACCTTCTTGGAAGTATCTTCTCTCATTAATGTAGCAACTATCTTACAGTATTAGTCAGGGTTCTCCAGAGAAACAAAGTCAATAAGACAAGTCTATTTCTATTTCTATCTGTATGTCTCTATGTCTGTATAGAGATTGATTGATTGATTGATTGATTGATTGATTGATTGAAGGAACTAGCTCATGGAGGCTGGCAAGCCCCAAGATCTGCAGGGTGAGTAGGCAAGCTAGAGACCCAGAAGAACTGATGGGTTAGCTCCAGAAGAAGGCCAACCAGCCCAAGATCCAGGGAGATCCAATATATGTTTAAAGTTGTAGCTAAAGGCATGAAAAAAATCAATATCCATCAGACAGAAAGGATTGTGTCTTAGTTGGAGAAAGGTCAACCCTTTTGTTCTAGTTAGGCCTTCAATTGATTGGGTGAGGCCCACTATGTTAGGCAGGGCAATCTGCTTTACTCAGTCTACCAATTTAAATGTTACTCTCATCCAAAACACTCTCACAAAAATACTCTGAATAATGTTTGAACAAATATGTGGGTGCCCTATGGCTCAGTCAAGATGACATAAGAAATTAACCATCACACATACCAGTTGTGTTTTTTTTGCTCTTATTTGCTATATGTATCCAATATTGCTTTATATATTTTTAAAAACTATACAAATGTCAATCACACTCTACATACAATTTTGCAACTTGCTTTTTATTCATAATTACATTTTGATTGCTATTCTTATTGATACATTTAGATCAAGTTCATTCATTGCGTGTCAGGTAATGTATTAATAAAATAAACCATAATTTATTTAGCTATTTTTCAACTTTTACAATTTATGTTCTTCTACAAATATCCTGGCACACAGGTATAAGGATTTATCTAAGGTACACACCTATAAGCAAAATATCTGGTTTGTAGAATATGCATAGTTTCAACTTCATTTGATAATACCAAATCATGATCCAGAGTGACTGCACCAATTTGCACTTCTGACAGAATATGTATGAGAGTTCTTTCCTTATATTTCAACCAATACTTGGTCTTATCATACTTTTTATTTTTTCTAATATGGCACATAATATCTAACTTTTAACATCAATTTTCATTATTACTCATGCAGTAGGTAGTTGTCTTTTCTCTGTTTTTAGTATCTAAAGTCACTTTATATTTGGAGGAAAGCAATATAGGTAAAAGACAGGATCTGCCTTTACTACAGGATCTGACAGTGGGGGATGGTTGCAGGTAATCCCTTTTCTAGTTCTGTGGCAGCTAAAACATAAGCATTTTATTAAGGCTAGACAGTTGGATGTTCTCAAACTTTTCACAAATGCTACATTGAATGTGAGAGTACAGACATATTCTACAGTAGTGATACTAGCAGTGATGGCAGCAAGTGGTTCTTCCATTAGCAGTGACCTATGGAGACTGTACCTGTGATAATATTCTGGCTGTAGGGATGCTCCCTTTGTTTCTCTCTATGTTCTGATCCTTAGTATTCCAGGCATTGATTCTGTGAGCCATATGATAGTTTTTGACTGATATTTTTCTTTTTGCTTAAACTACCCAGAGCTTTTAATCCATTGTTTAAAATCAAAGACTCTAGTATGTTCCATTAATCTATGTGTCTGTTTTTATGCCAATACCATACCAAGATGGAAAAATAGATCAATGAAAAGAATAGAGTACCCAGAAATATACTCCCATAAATATAGTCAACTGATCTTTGACAAAGAACAAAGGCGATACAATGGAGCAAAGATAGTCTTTTCAACAAATGGTGCTGGAAAAATTGTACATTCACATGCAAAAAAAAAAAAATGAATCTAGACACAGACTTTTCAACCTTCACAAAAATTAACTCAAAATGGATCAAGGTCTAAATTTAAAATGCAAAACTATAAAACTCCCAGAAGATAACGTAGGATAAAATTTAGATGATCTTGGGTGTGGTGATACCTTTTTAGATACAACACTAAATGCATAATCCATGAAAGAAATAATTGATAAGCTGGACTTCATTACAATTGAAAACTTATTTTCTGTGAAAGACAATACTAAGAAAATGAGAAAACAAGCCACACAAAAGGAGAAATTATTTGCAAAAAACACATCTAATAAAAGACTGTTATTCAAATATACAAAAAACTCTTAAAATTCAACAATAAGAAAACAAACAATCCTATTAAAAGATGGGACAAAGACCATAACATATACCTCACCAAAGAAAATATACAGATGGCAAATATGCATATGAAAAGATGCTCCACATAGTATGTTATCAGGGAAATAGTAATTGAAACAACAATGAGATACTACTACACACCCTAGAATGGCCAAAATCTAGAACATTGACAACACCAAATACTAGCGAGGATGCAGAACAACAAAAACTCTCATGCTCTGCTAGTGGGAATGTAAAATATTTCAGTCACATTGGAAAACATCTAGCAGTTCTTCAAATAAACACAGAAATATCAAATGACCCAGCAAGTCCACTATTAGTTATATATCTTAGAGAACTAAAAATACATATTCATACCAACATTTGTACAAGACTGTTCATAGCAGCATTAATCATAATAGCCAAAAAGTAGAACAAGTCCAAATAGCTATCAACTGATAAATGGAGAAACAAAATGGGTATATCCATACAATGGAATATTATTCAGCCATAAAATATGAAGAACTGCATACATACTGCAACTTGGAAGAAGCTTGAAAACATTATGCTAATTAAAAGAAGCCAGACAAAAAAGGCTGTATATGAATGATTCAATTTATGTAAAATTTCTAGTATTGGCACATCCATAGAGAAAAAAAGTAAATTAGTAGTTGCTTGGATTGGTATGAAGGATGTTTTAGGGAGTAAGTGCTAATGAATATGGAGTTTCTTTTTGGGGTGATTAAAATATTGTGTAATTAGACAGTAATGATGGTTGTGAAACTGAATATACTAAAAATCACTAAATTGTACTCTTTAAAAAAAGGTATTTTATGATATGTGAAATGTAAAATATTGTAGTTTATAAAATTATAAACATGATCTATTATAATTTTTCTAATATTTTTAACCCCACCCTTTCTATAAAAATTAAGCTTTTGATTTATGGCTCTGATTCATTGACTTTTGTATGGTGTGAGGGTGTAATTTTCAATTTTTCCCATATGGAAAGTAAATATATGGACTTTCATATATAGAACATCCATTCATTTCCAATAATATCTGGTGCTATTGGGTATTGGGAAAAATAAGTTTCATATATCACTGGTATTACTTCTGAATCACTGCAGTTATTTTGTTAAGTAATCTGACAGTATCTTTTTAAATTTAAAATTCATGTAAAGAGCATTGCAAGTCACACAAAATTTACAAACCAAATTAAACAAGAGGGTAATTTATTGCAAAGATACTGGGAATGCATAGATATAAGGGAAAGCTTGTGAATTAGATTTGAAAATAGGAACCAAGATAGTCCCTACATTACTTCTAAGCAGGAATATAAACAGCCTATAGCAGTGACAGATCAGGGCACCAACTGCTGAGAAGAATATCAATTGTTAAAGATTCATGGTCCCAGAAGAGTGTGTCCCATTTGCTGAGCTTAAGTACATGTCCATCCTTCGAGTGTACAAGGGCAATGAGAGGAAGAAGATAATAACTAATATTTGTTGAGTAGCTACTAAATACCAGGAACTCTTTTAAGCTCTTTAAGCCAACATCTCATTTTATCTTCTAAACAACCTTAAAGAATTTATCTCTATTTTGTAAACAAAGTTAAATAATGTTTCTATAATCACAAAGCTAGTTAAGTAGTGGAGTTGAGATATGAATGTACTCTGATACCTGACTCTTTGATGTTCCTTGAGTATTTGTAGTAGAAACATAAGTATCATTTGGTGGAAATTACTTGCTATAAATTGCCATCCCACAAAAAATACAAAATTTAGGAAAGAAAACCATGTTTCACCTCCCTGCAATGTATTTTGATTCTGATAAAATGAGAAAATAGTGAAAATAAAGTTCAAGTGATAAATGTCCAAAACAGATCAAGCAATTCCACTTCTGGGAATTTTTTGTAGTAGATCTAAGATGAGTATCAGTGACCTTCACCCTGTATAATTTCTTCCTCTTGATTATTGAACCTGGGGATATGCTGAGACATCACTCCCGTGACGTTACATATATGGCAAAAGAGATATTCCAGATGTGATTAAATTTACCTTTGAGTTGATTTTGAGTTAATCAAATGAGCATATTCTGGATGGGCCCGAACTAATCACATGAGCTCTTTAAATATGAATCAGAAACAGAGGAAGTCAGAGATTCAAAACATGGAAAGGAATCAATATTATGACTTTGAAGATGATGGGAGCCAGATGGCAAGTAATGTGAATGTCCTTTAGGAGAACAGTCCCCTGTTGCAGCAAGAAAACCAGAATCTCAGTCCTATCACCTTAAGAAACTGGACTCTCTCAACAACATAAATGAGCTTGGAAATGAATGTATGCCATTGTCAAGCTTCCAGACAAGAACACAGCCAGCAACATATTGATTTTTGTTTTGAAACATCTTGCGCAGAGAACCAAGCAACACCGTGCTGGACTTCTTACCTGCAGAACTATGAACTAGTAAATGGGCCTTGTTTTAAGCTGCTAAGTTTGTGGTACATTTGTTACACAGCGATTAAAATCTAATATATTTTATTACAGAAATAAAAGTATCAGTACTGTGGACACATGTTCAATTATATTCATTGTATTAGAAAAACCTGAAATTAACCTGAGTGCGCCTCAATAAGGAAATCACTGAGAATGTTATGATAGATCATGGCATTATAAAGTTTGTCAGTATTAAAATAACTAGCATAATATGTGTTGACACGAAAACATGTCTATTGTATACTGAGTGAAAAAACTTAGGTGTAGAACTATGTATATAATGTGTATGATCCTATTTTATTTTTAAGAATCATATATATCTATAAATACAGACAAATGTAAAAACAAAGAAGAATAGTTACTAAATGCCTCAGAAGGGTAGGATGAGATTACCATTATAATGAGGGAATAGGAGAAGATTATTACATTTTTAACACATCTCTGAATTGCCTGACATGTTACGACATGTGTTACCCTTGTCATAAAAACTAATTAAAAATTTAAATATACATAATTTTGAGAAAATGAACTACACCTATAACTCAAGAGGCTAGAAAATTAAAAATAGGAGGAATTAATAAAGCAGAAATTAATAGAAAATAAAATTAATACAAGATGATATTAAAATTCATACATTTTAGATTTGTTAAGTAGAAAACTAAAACGTGTAAACTTACCCCATATATATTCATAGCAGGAACAGCTTAGAGTTTATCCATCCTGATTTTGTTTGCACATACACGCACACACACACACACACACGCACACACACACACACGCACACACATGCATTCATATATACATGACTCAAGCTATCTTGGGAAGTATTTTGAAATGTTCAATAATTTGAATCATGTTTGATGCTAATTTCTAGTTTTCTTACATAATGGTCAGATCATATGTTCTTTACAATTTTCTACTGTTTGGAATTTATTGAAAAGTTTTTTCAGCTTTTGTACTAGTTTGTTTTACCTATCACTCATTCATTATGAACACATGCCCTTCTTTCCCCTGTTTATTACATTTTGCCTTAAATACTACTATGTTTAAAAGGCATTACAACCTGTGAGTTGTTTTATTAACATTTCCTGATACAGCATGGAACATTCTTTGAATCTTTATTTTCTAAGGCATATTTTTATAGTTGCATGTCTTAGAAATAACCATAATTTAAAATTGTGCTTTATTAAATTTGGAGTCTGTCTTTGAATGGACTAACTCAAACCATTTCCATTTTTTCATAATTTCTATGATAGAGCTTTACTTTTGTTATCTTGTTTTATACATTTTGACTTTATCTTTCCCTGAGGTTATCTTTGTTTTCTATTTTTACATTTTAACTGTGGGGTTTCTTTATTGTTTTTTAAATATCTCATTTGCAAGTTGGCAGCATCACTTTTGAAAAATGAACATATATTTTCTTATTATCTAGAATTAAAGGCCGTTTAATGTGTGGATATGAAAATGGAAGATATTTTCATGCAATCATTTTATATACTTGTTTCCTAACAATTCCCTTTTTTGTTAGTATAAGTTTAGAAATTTGGGCAATATAATTACTATTAAATTATTATTTACATTTTTAATATTTTCAGCCAAGAGCTATTTTTGGCATTTAGTTTGTTTTGTCACACTGCTTAATATGATTCAAGACACAATTGTATGTTTAGTAGATTTCATTTTCACTACCATGATTTCCCCTTTATTTAAATCTTCATTTTAATTTATATGAAGGACAGTTGCAATAGTCCTTGGAGTATTTTCTTCAGATTGTTATGCTTATTTTTAGCAGCTTTATTGAAATTTAATTCATATACCATTCAATACACACATTTATGGTACTTTCCTAAGCCTCTGAATATCTGAAAATATCCTTGTCCAATTTTTTAAACTAAAATTTTTATTTTGTGATTACATAGATTTGCATTGTGTAAGAACTACTACTGAGAGATTATATGTATCTTTTAACAAGTTTCAACCAATGGTAACACCTTACAAAATTATAGTATAATGACATAACCAAGATATTGACATAGATACAATCTACCAATCCTATTCAGAGTTCCCTACTTTTACTTGTGCTCTGTATATGCAGGTATGTGTTTGCGTGTGTGGAGGGGGGTAAATGTTTAGTTTAGCAAAATAGTTGTAGAACATGTGTAAAGAAGTACATTTGTACCAGAGTCAGGTTCCAAAAGAGTTCATTAACTACAAGGATCCCTCGTGTTGCCTTTTTATATTCACATGAATCTCCTGTCTGCACCTCTACACCCTCTTCCCTAATTTCTGGCAACAACTAATCTGTTTAACATTTCTAAAATATTGTCTTTTCAAAAATGTTATATGAATGGAACACTACAATGTATAATAATCTTGTTGAATAGGATTTTTTCACACAGAATAATCGTTGGAGATTCATTCAAGTTGTTGCATGTGTCAATAGCTCATTATTTGTTACTGCTGAATAGTGTTTCATTATATGAATATACCATATTTGTCTAACCATTCACCTGTTAAAGGACATCTGGACTGTTCCCATTTTTTTTTCTTGTTATGGATAAAGCTGCTGTAACATTTGTGTACAGACTTCTTGTGTGAACAAAGTTTTTGTTACCTGGAATAAATGTGCAAGAGTGCAATTTCTGGGTCGTATGGTAATTGCATGTTTAGTATTATAAGAAAATGCTGAACTATGTTCTAGAGTGGCTACACCATTTTACTTTCCCATCAACAATGCATGAGTGGTCTAGTTTCTCTGCATCCTGGCCAGCATTTGTCATTGCCATTGTTTTTTCTTTTACCCATTCTGATAGATATGTGCTGATATCATACTGTGGTATTAATTTTCATTTCCCTAATGGGTAATATGATAGCTAATTTTATGTGTCAACTTCGCTGGGCCCAGATATTTGAACAAATATAATTGTGGTGGTCTCTGTAAGGGTTTTTGGGGGTGCTGAGGGGGTGAGATTAACATTTAAACCAGTAGATTTAGAGTAAAGCAGATTTCCCTTCATAATATGGGTGGAACAAAGACTGACCTTCCCCAAGCAAGATGGAATTCTGCCAGTAGACAGATTTCAAACTTAAACTAAAACATTGGCTAATACTTTGTTGAGGGATATTGCTCTATAGATTTTCATTTTCTGTTGAGGGATATTGCTCTCTAGATTTCCTTTCTCAATACTGTCTTTGTCTAGTTTTGATATACATGTAATAATGACCTCATAAAATGAATTAGGAAATGTTTCTGCCTCTTAGTTTTTGGAATAGATTGTATAAAATTGGAGCTAATTTTTTTCTGAATCTTTTAGAATTCAACAATGACTCTATTGAGGTATTTCTTTTGGGTGGAGCTTTATAATTATTGATTCAATTTCTATAATGGCTATAAGATTATTCAGGTTGTCTATTTTATTTAGCTCAAGATTGGGTACCTTGTGGTTTTCAAGCAATTGGTCCATTTCTTCTAAGCTGTTGAATTTATGGTGTAAAGTTGTTTATAGTAGTTCATTATTTTTTAATGACCTCAGAATCCTTAATGATAGCCCCTGTTTCATTCTTGATATTGGTAATTAGTGTCTCCTTTTTAATGTCTTTATCAGCCTCACTTGAGGTTAATCAAATTTATTGATTTTTTTTGAAGAAACAGTTGTTTCCTTAATCTTTTTCTATTATTTTCTTGTTTTATTATTTTATTTCTGTTTTTATCTTTATTTCCTCCCTTTTTGCTTTAAATGTATTTTGCTATCTTGTCTCCTGTTTCTTTATGTACAATCTTAGACTGATTTTTAGAAACATTTTCTGTTTTATAATGTAAGCATCTAGTAGTATAAATTTCCCTGTCAGATCTACTTTAGAAGCATCCCACATATTTTGATATGTTGACTTTTCATTGTTATTCAGTTCATTGTGTATTCATTTCTTTGAAAGGTCCTCTCTTACCAATAGATTAATTAGAAGTGTGTTTTTAATTTCCAAATGTTTGTATATTTTCTGTTATTGTTCTAATTTCATTTCACTAAGGTCACAGAACACGTTGTATGATTTCAATTATTTTCAATTTGTTCAGTTTCTTTTTTATGGTACATGATATGGACTATTTTCATGAATGTTTTGTGGACAATTTAAAAAAAGTGTATTCTGCTGTTGTTGGGTGTAGTATTCTATACATGTCAAATAGATTCTGTTAATTGTGTTGTTCAATTATTTCTATTCTACTTCTGTCTAGTTGTTCTATCATTTGCTGAGAGTAGGATGTTGATATCCTCAATTATAGTTCTGGATTTATATTTTTCTCATTTCAACTCTATCGGTTTTTGTGCCACGTATTTTGCTTAATGTATTCATGTTGTTTGGTGGGCACACAATAAGAATGCTTATGTCTTCATGGAGGACAGAGCTTTTGTCATTATGTGATGTCCCTCTTTGTCTCTAATAATTTTCTTTGTCCTGTCTACTTTATCTGATAATAATATATTCACTACTTTTTAAAATTAATGTTTGTATCATGCTATTTATTTTTAATCATTTTACTTTAAACCTTTTATTTTTGTACTTGAAGTGACTTTCATGTAAAAGATTGTTTTGTTTTGTTTTTACTCATCCACTTTGCAAATTTCTGTCTTTTAACTGGTGCTTTTAAAACACTTAGATGTAATATAATTACTGGTATAGTAAGACTCAAAGCTGCAAGTTTATTGCTTTATTTCTGTTTCTCTTATTTCTTATCCTTCAAGTATTCTTTTCTTGATTTCCTGTGAGTTACAGGAACATTTTTAAGATACCATCTTGATTTGTTTATAGCATTTTAGAGTATATTGTTTTATATGATTTTCTAAATGGCTTCTCCAATTATTACAATATACTCATTTAACTCATCACAATCTACCAACATTGACATCTTACCACTTTGAGTGAAATATAGAAATGCTATTTCTATTGATGTACTTTGACACTCTCCAATTTTTAAATTAATTTATCTTAAATATTTCCTCTAAATTTATGCTGAACACCTTATCAGATGGTGCTATAATTTCTGTTTTGACTCAATGAAGTATGATTTAAGAGTATCATGAGAAAAATAACTTACTACATTTACCTATTTTACAGTTACTTGCTTTTACCAATCCAATTTCTTTTTTTCTCTTCTATAGTTCCAGAACTTCTTCTGTTATCATGTCCTTTCTGTTTAGTTTCATTTAGCCATTTTTTAAGGACAGGTTTGCTGCCAACAAATTCTTAGTTTTCCTTCATTGAAAATGACTTATTTCAATTTATTTTCTCCTTAATGGTATTTTTAATGGATATAGAATTCATGGAGGGGGAAGGTATAGCTCAGTGGTAGAGTGCATGCTTAGCATGCACAAGGTCCTGGGTTCAATCCCCAGTACTTCCATTAAAATAAGTAAGTAAGTAAATAAATAAATAAATAAATAATAAACAAACATAGTTACCTCCTCCACAAAAGAAAAAAAAAAGAATTCATGGTTGACAGTTCTTTTCTTCCAGTGATTGAAAAACAATGTTCTACCTCTTTCTGGTCTCCATAGTTTCCAATGAAAATCCACTTCCATCTAAATTAGTGTTTTCTATGTGTAATATACTGTCTCTCCCTGGTTACATTTAAAGTTTTTTATTTTTCTTCAGTCTTCAGAAGTTGAAGTATGATGTCTGCTTGCATGGAGTTCTTTGGATTTATCCTTTTGGGGTTTACTCTGCTTCTTGAATCTGTAGCTTTCTATCTTTTGCCTAATTTGGTATTTTTTCTGATATTATTTCTTCAAATATTTTTTCAGAAATGGTTTCTCTCTTCTCTTCTTTAGGGACTCCAGTGATATTGTTAGCTTTTTGTTATTGACCCCCAGAACCTTAAGACTGTTCATTGTTTTTTCAGTCTGTTTTCTCTTTATTGATCTGTATTAAGTTCACTGATTTTATCTTCCGTCCACTTGACTATTGAGATCATACTTTGAGGTTTTTCTGTTTTTTTTTTTTAATTTTGATTATTGAATTTTCAGTTCTAAAATTTCCCTTTGTATCTTTTTTATAACTTTTATTTTCATGCTGAGATTTTTTTTTCACTTTTTCAAGAGTTTCTAATTGTTTATTGAAGCATTTTTTTTGATAGCTTCTTACAAATCTTTGTCAGATAATTACAATATCTGGTTCATTTGGGCATTGGAATTCCCATAAGAGATATTCTGTTAAGTGACAATGAGTACAGTGAGTTAGGCATGAAAGGCAGTAAAGAAATCAGTGGTTTTATTTTTGAATTTCTTGACATAGCTAAAAGGCTATGAGATGTAGCAGTCCTTGTATACACATAGTGAGGGCCTATTTACTTTCCTACTCTTACAACAGTAGCAATAGACACTTAGATTTTACAGAGTAGTTTATCTCTTCTATGGGAAAGCAATTTGATAGGAGAGGAAACATGATGAAAGGTGAACAAGCTTCACAGAAGGAGGTGGTGAGTAGCAAGAGATGTCAGAAATTTCCCAGTTTTCTTTCTTCATGTGATAGCAAAAGTTCTTATACCTGAGTTTGCTTTATTTTTATGTGTTCTCGAAAACTTGTTTTCGTTTTTGAATTCCCAGTTATCTATTCATTGTCCAAGTGAGTCCAGCTTTTAAAAAAAAAAATTGTTTCGTTTTGCTGGGGGGAGATAATTAGGTTTATTTATTCTTGGAGGAGGTACTGGGGATTGAACCCAGGACCTCATGCATGCTAACCATGAGCTCTACCACTTGAGCTATACCCTCCCAACTAAGTGAGTCCAGCTTTAATAGAAGATGTGGACTAAAAAAGTGATGACATATCTTCACAGGTGCCAATTAAAGGTACACTTTTGAAATATGGCATCTGGATGTATACCCTTTTCCATTGTTAGGGTCAACTATTGCTCTCATTATTTATGGAAATTACAATGAGGCATTTAAAAATAAACTACTTTTATTTATTTTTTGCTTTTTCCTTAAACTAATTAAATAAGCAAAGATCCAAATATATCTTAAATTATTTGTTGGGCTTTCTTTATTCCATTGTTAATCAGCAAGGTTATGCAAAATAGCCTAAGATGGTGATTATGGATTTTTTTTCTTTTCTTAATGATTGTAACTCTCAAACTTATAAGAGTAGACTATTTTTAGTGAAATTACAAGCTGGAGATGGTATGTTGATTCAACACAGTGGGAACTTACTCTAT
This sequence comes from Camelus ferus, assembly GCF_009834535.1. Classification (NCBI taxonomy): domain Eukaryota; kingdom Metazoa; phylum Chordata; class Mammalia; order Artiodactyla; family Camelidae; genus Camelus; species Camelus ferus. Next base: position 64,351,876 of record NC_045732.1, on the reverse strand, counting down.
GTATGTTAAGATACTTTGATTTATTGCTCTGTTAGTCAACTTGGAAAGCATAACTTCAGTTATGCTGTACAGCCAAAGGTGTAAATTCTTCATCCAAAAGATTAATTTAGCATTTAAAATTAAATATAATTTTAAATTAATTCTGAGAGAATAATGTATCTCCATCATTTAAAATTGGTTTTCTTAATGCATCCAAAGGAGATATTGGAATATACCTTTTTGCTTAATGTATTCATGCTTAAGCAAAAGAAAAAACCTCATACAATGGAAAAGCATAGGCTCACTTGCAAACTCAGCAATATATATTGAATGTCTATTGGGTTCCAACCAGTATAATAGGTACTAGGAAAGAGCATTCATTCACTAATTTATTTCGGCAAACATTTATGAAGTATCTGCTATATGGAAGATTTTATGCTAGTATCTATAACAAACACAAAGTGGGAGACGAATTTTTGCCCTTCAGTGTAGAATCTGGTAAGATTACATGTACAATACAAGACTATTTTAGTTATATAAGCATGCTTCTAATATTTCTGGGGATCCATGCAAGAGTACAAAATGACTGCTGACATACCATGACTTAATACTTAAATGACTAATAAAATGTTAAATAAAACTTTTTATTCACTTTCCTTGAAAAGCAAGTATACTTTCAAATGACCTGAAAGTTCAGGTATGAATATAAAATTTTTGAATTCCTCAGAATTCTGCACCAGAAAATAGAAGTGTAGGAAGAGTTACTGTTAAGTGATCTGGTCTCTGGCCCACTACCCTTCTCTTATTAGACACAGCTTTTTGCCACTCAAAAGAAACCTTGTGTATATGCGTAGGAATTTCCAAGCCTTCACTTACAGCCCATTTGCAACCTCTGCAAGCAGTTGTTCCTTGAATACCATTTCACATAGTGGTGTGTACAGTGGGAGAGCAGATTTAATGTAGAGTTTTGGGCAAGACTGGAAGAGAGGTCAGGGCAGTTGAGAAGAGAATTTTGGAATTCTAGATAACAAAGTCTAATCTAAAAGGAAGTCTCGAAGTTTTGGTGGGAACCTCCCGTTGACCCCACAGGCTCTTCATTCTGTGGCAGTGGAGCTGCTGAAGGAGTTATAGACTGAGGCCCTCTAAAGCACAAAACCCACACCAGGGGCCACTATTGTCGGGGTTTTGGGGCAATATAGCAGCCAGGAAGAAATACAGATTGTGTAGTTGGATATAATGAAGTGCATCTATATGATTCACTTATTGAAAAGAAAGGTGATTTCTACATGTATTGACATAGAAAAATGTCAGTGTTCACATGTTTAAGGAAAATAATGCATATAATATAATTGCACTTTTGTCAAAACAAAATTTAAAACATTGCACGTGCACATATTTGTACATATGTGAATGAAAACAGAGGGAAAAAAGCTATTAAGATGGCTTATCTGAGAAGAGATGAGATTAGAGAGAATATATTCTTTATTTTATTTTATGCTTTTCAGCTTTATTAAGGTATACTTAATATACAAAAAATGAACATCTTTAATGCATATATTTTGATGAGTTTGGACATACACACACACTCATGATACCATCACCACGAGCAAAGAAATGAACACATCTGTGGTAAGATGTCTTGTCACAAAAAAACAAAAAGCAAGGAGACATAAGAAATCTTTTTGGAGGTGATGGATAATATTTATACATCCTCATATGTTTTTATATATTTATTAAAGTGAACATATATTATATTTGTAAAAAATTCAATTTTTTTTTGTAATGTCAAGAAACATATATTGGTTATTTACTATGTGCATTGTACTATTAGGTGCTGAAGAAAATCTCATCTCATTTTTTGATCACTGGTCATCCAATTGAGAAAACTATTGTTCCAAGAGATAAAATTTCTTGCCCCAAATCGCACAGCTAGTAAATGGAGAGCCAGTTCAACTTCAGGTTTTTTGAATCTAAATCACTACTCTTTCTTCAACTTATACCACAGTTTAAAATTAGAGTAGTGATGTAGAAGCATTTTCTACACGTGATTTGGATCTGTTCATTCCTAGTTCTGACCAACTTTCAAGACTACCCTATGTCTTTCAGATAATTAACAAGTGATTTAGTAACTCATGCCCCATTATTATACTATAATTTGGACATTGCTCTGTTTGTGTCACAGTTCACCTCTTAATTTGGGGTATTATTTTGCTGCAATGCAACAGGGAAATCCCAGGGAATCCTAGGGTACTGAGGTAATAGCTAAATGAAAGTCCTCGTCTGATATACCAGAAAAGCCTCAATAATGTTCTAATGAGCTGTACTCTTGTGTGAACTAGTGGTAGTATTAGCAAAAACTGCAACTCACATATCCCCTAGTAACCTAAAAAACGTAAGAAGAGACAAAATAGTCCTTTATGGTTTAATAAGGTGTACCCATATATATCTCATCTTGTTCTCACAGCTACCCTGCAAGTTAAGGGTTGTTTGCTCCATTTTATAACCAAGTAGACAGAAGCTCAGAGAGGTCAAGTAACTTTCCATAGAAGACACCTATATTAGTCAGGGTTCTCTGAAGAAGCACAACCAAAAGGATGCATACGCACAGACATACACATTTGCAGACACAGTGAAGAGCCACAGTTCGAGTCCAAAGGCAGTCTGCTAGTAGAGTTCTCCCTCGCTTGGGAGAGGTCAGTCTTTGTTCTATTTAGACCTTCAACAGATTATATGAAGTCTACCCATATTATGGAGGGTAATCTGTTTTACTAAAAATCCTTGATGCATTATTAATCTCTTAAAAAAAAAAAACCTTCACAGAAATGTTCCGAATAATATTTAACTGTATATCTGGGTACTGTTGCCCAGCCAAGTTGACACATAGAATAAACCATTACAACACCATAATTAAATTTTCCCTTTAGAGTTCTCAGATAATTGAAGAGTCTAGTTATTTTACTATTTTAATGATGCTATTATTTGTTCAAATTTCAGAAAATATATAAATCATTATCAAAGAGCACTTTTATTGATAATGTTCCCACATCTTATATTTACATGATGAACCAGGGACGACAGATATTGAGACAAGTAAAAAAATGCAGCTAATTAACTTCCTTAAGTTATTATGATCATAGAAAGGTGAGAAAAAAGATTAGTCATTTTTAGTTCCTAATTTTACTCTTTCTTTAGAAAACCATAGAAATTGCATTCAAGTACCAACTGAACACTTATTTTAAAAATTATTTACTAGTACTATTTAAACACAATTTAAAAAATATAGTAATAGATAAGGTTAACTTGTTCATTTCAGTGAAAATGTTCTCTTGAAAGTTTGATAATGTACTAGGCACAGAGGCTTGAAAAATGCCTTTTGTAAATCAGGTTTCTTCTTTTAATATGAAGAGCAATAAAGTAATTTTTAGCCATTTGCATAACTCAAAAATTACCTGTAATTGCTACTTTTCTTGCATTGTACTAGAAGGGATTAAAATGTACTTTATTTGGTAATATTAGAATCTGATGAGGGTGTATAAGAGCTTAGTATTCAGCTGGAGAGTGAAATTATATTTTTGTCAAATCTGTTCAAAAAAATAAAACTAAAATCATGTCTATATGTCAAGGCTGAATCAAGTAGAGATGATTTATTTTGGATATCTGTAGTAACAATAGATGTGACCCATACTACAATACAATGTCATTATACAGATAGCTTCAAATGAGGAAATAATGTGAAGGTGGATCCTTTTATTTACACTATCACTATAATTAATCACATCAATCATTTCATAATCTGAGCAGTTGTACAGTTATCAGCAGTTATCAAGGCAGTCATATACAGAATTCTGTGTTGGCCATAGTCTAATATAGTACAAATTGAAGAACTAATTGATTTTTATTTTCTGATTAAACATGTGAGATGGTGTTAATTTTCTGCTGCTTCCAGAAAACCCAATAAAATGGCAAAAATATGATTTTAAGACAATATGGTCACACCATAAAAGTAATGAGAAAGATAATAACAGTTAGTAAATAAGAGATGTCCACACATTTGAGAAGGATATAAGATGGACACACGAGTGGTAATGACTTATGAGATGGGACAAATCTAGGTTCTAAGGACGTTCAGAGGGAAATACCAATCAGATCCCAATAAACTTGGGCTAAATAATTCCAAAAAAATTTCAAAACGGGAGGCATCAGTTACTTCAGAAACCAGGCTGAGACAAAAGATCAAACAGGGAGAGAGTTTGAAAACTGCTTATGGAGCCATTAAACTTGCAGGCCTCCTTCCTCATTCTTACAACAACAGAATCACAGAGGCTCTGAAGTCAGGGACACCAGACCAGACACTGTGGAACAGAGGAGTGTGATGCTGTACTGAAATATGCATTCAGTGAAGTCAACACATTGAATAGTGAAATGCCAAGTCCCTATTTGGTTCCCAGAACATTGACAGTGAGGACTGCAGTTTCAAAGGTAGGAAATTAAAGATTCATCTCTGAAGAAACTGAACCTTTGGTGAAATGGCCAGGTTTGTACTAAGTTGAATTAGGGTGAGGCCTGCTTATACACAGGTCCTGCTCAAGCACATGGAGCTTTTGATTAGGTTTTTGGTGCACTAGACTTAACTATAAGTAGATAATAAAGGTTCACAGTACATTTGAGAAAAGGTTTCATCTTTAAAGATCAAGACACAAAAAAGAGAAAAGAGAAAAATTTGAGAAAACAATGAAAATTCATGAATTTCAGCCTACTACAAAATCCCAAATATATAATATCTTCATAGAACTACGAGAAAATCATATAAAAAATACCAAAAATTGAAAATAAACATTTTAATATATAAAACATATGCATTTAACCTACAGATAACTAAGAGAAATCTCATAATATTCAATGTTGCAGAAAATGTGGCTCAAAAAGTGTGTCACACAAATTGCTGGTAAAATTGTAAAGCAAATTGGTCACATTGGAAAAACATTTATTATTATCTTATAAATTGAATATTCATATGCTATATGAGCTAGTATTTTCACTCATTGTTGTAGACTTAAGAGAAACTCCTACATATCTTAAGCAAAAGACATGAACAAGATTGTTCATAGCACAAGATTGTTTATAACATCAAAACTCTCTTGAAATAATGCAAATACTCATCAACAGATGAATGGGTAAATAAATTATGGTTTATTCACACAATGGAATATTATACAGTAGTCAAGAGAAAGAAACAGAGTTACCTGCATCGATATGGATAAATATTTCCAATTTAATATCAACAAAAAAATAAGCTTAAAAATGTTGCATAATAGCATAATGTGCTTTTTTAAGTTAAAAATAATGAAAACTAAGCAATAATTTTTTACTGTATACTATGTGTGTTTGCTTTGAAGGTCTATTGTGAGGACTAAGTTAATATATGCAAAATGCTTAGGATAGGACAGAACTTGGTAATATATAAGAATTCTATTTTTAATATTTTTATGAATTTGGGAATAGTTAAATTAAAAATAAAAGCTAAGCCAAAAACAGTAAGTCATAACCCTGGGTATATATATTTATATGGGAAAGGTATTATGTAAGAAAGGAAATGAAATCATTAAAGATCACTTGTCTCAGTGAGAAAAGTATTTGCAGTTATAATTATATGAACATTTTAAATATTGCTTTAGCCCTAAATTTTGATATATCTACATTAGAAACATGAGGGAAGAAGTATGTGTGATATAGGGAAGTGGTATGAGAAAGTTAATGGCAAGTTGTTCATGGAACAAATTCAACACATAATGCTTAACGTTAATGTATCAATTAATGACAATGTAAATATTATTTGATATATACCAAATAATAAGGTACTTGATATACACTGAAGTATATACCAAAAACATGTGACAGTATTAAAAGCCATTGCTTTGGGGAGCTGAGAAACAGGAATGAGGAGAGGTGGGACAGGAGACTCATTTTTCATTATTAGCCTTATTGTTCATATAGCTGTGTCATTTATCATTGTAAAAGAACAATGTAGAAAATAAAATAAAGTGTTTTTGCATTAGGTTGGAACAAGAGGTGTAAGCCAGGATTGTCTCAGGCAAACTGAAATGTACGGTCAACCAACTATTTGACTCTCAAAACTTGGTACATATAGTAGTTTGATACAAATTAAAAAATATATAGAAGTAGCCACTTCCAAGTTAATTAAATATGTTAATTTTTTTGTTTAGCTTTGTCTAGTTTTTTATTTTTCTCAGTTATCCAATTTGGCCATTTAAAGATCAGCTTATTTTTTTAATGGCTGAATATACTGATTCACTTTTGGGTGCTGTATGAAAAAGGAGGCTATATAGGTTGATACTTAAAATTTTTTTAATCCCTTGTGCACAAAATTAAATTGGCTATGGAAGCTACTGAAAAAATGGTAAAGTTCTAGATCATCAGAGAAATATGGCAGAATAGTAAGTACCTTATCTTGTTTCTCCACAGATACACTGTTTAAACAATAATATATGGACAAAAATGCCCTAATGAGAATTCTGGATTCAGGAAGCAGCAGGACCCCAGGTGAGCACAAAGCTAAAAATAACTAAAAGGTCACCCTTTTAAAAAGTGGTTTCTCTTTTGCCTCATTCAGAGTACTGGTGGAACCAGCATAGTTTAGATGCCTGGGGACCACTGAGAACAAGGAAAAGTGGGGGTGGCTTGCTGCTGGTCCAGAGGACATATACTATATTAGAAAGAGGCCAGTGCAGCTCAGCAGCCCCTCCCTTGTGGGGATAGAGAAAAGTGAAACATGCATCCAATGTTGTGGATTCAAGGGAGCTACTTGAGTGAATGGAGTACAGATGGGAATCAACAAACTCTAGAAACCTGGGAGATGTTGAGAACATTAGAGATCTAGGTGGCTTGTAGTAGCTCCAGATAATCAGCAGATAACAGACAGAAGAAAAGGGAGCAGAGATTAAAACTCCAGGAAAAGAAACTGGCAAACCTCTCTATTAAGAAATTTTATGCACAGATCCAGAGAAGTCTCTTCCTCCCGAAAAAGGTTTCAGAAGTCCCAAGAAAAGGTAGCTGGGGTAAACAAAATTGATAAACCTTTAGCCAGAAAGAAAAAAGGAGGGCCCAAAACAATAAAATCAGAAGTGAAAAAGGAGAAGTTACAACCAACACCACAGAAATACAAAGGATCATAAGAGGCTACTACAAGTGACTATATGCCAATAAAATGGACAATATAGAAGAAATGGACACATTCATAGAAAGGTACAATCTCCCAATACTGAGCTAGGAAGAATAAGAAAATATGAACAGATCAATTACTAGTACTGAAATTGAAACAGTAATTTTAAAATTCCCAACAAACAAAAGTCCAAGACCAGATGTCTCTACAGGTAAATTCTACCAAACACTTAGAAAAGAGTCAACACCTATCCTGAAACTATTCCAAAAAATTGCAGAGGAAGGAACACTTATGAACTCATTCTATGAGGCCACCATCACCTTGATACCTAAACCAGACACAGATATTACAAAAAAGAAAAATGCAGGTGAATATCACTGATAAACATAGATGCAAAAATCCTCAACCAAATGCTAACAAATCAAATCCAACAATACGTTAAAAGGATCATACACCATGATAAAGTGGGGTTTATCCCAGGGATACAAGGATTTTTCAATATCTGCAAATCAATCAATGTGATACACCACATTAACAAATCGAAGAATAAAATACACATGACCATCTCAATAGATGCAGAAAAGACTTTGGTAAAATTCAACATCCGTTTATGATTATAACTCTCCAGAAAGTGGGCATAGAGGGAACATACCTCAACATAATAAAGGCCATATATGAAAAACTCACAGCTAACATCACACTCAATGGTGAAAAAATGAAAGCATTTCCTCTAAGATCAGGAATAAGACAAGGATGCCCACTCTTGCCACTTTCATTCAACATAGTTTTGGAGCAGCAATCAGAGAATAAAAAGAAATAAAATAAATCCAAATTGGAAAAGAAGATGTAAAACTATCGCTGTTTACAAATGACATGATACTATACTTAGAAAATTCCAAAGACAGTACCAGAAAACTACTAGAGCTAATCAATGAATTTGGTAAAGTAGCAGGATACAAAATTAATGTATAGAAATCTGTTGCATTTCTATACACTAACAACAAAATATTGGAAAAACAAATTAAGGAAACAATCCCATTTACCATTGCATCAAAAAGAATAAAATACCTAAACATAAATCTACTTAAGGAAGCAAAAGAACTATACTCTGAAAATTGTAAGATGCTGATGAAAGAAACTGAAGACAACACAAACACATGGAAAGATATATCATGTTCTTAGACTGGAAGAATCAATACTGTTAAAATAGCCATACTACTCAAGGCAATGTACAGATTGATTGCAATCCCTATCAAATTACCAATAGCATTTTTCAAAGAATTAGAACAAAAAATTTAAATTTCTATGGAAACACAAAAGACCTTGAATAGCAAAAACAATCTTGAGAAAGAAGAATGGAGCTGTAGGAATCATGCTCCTTGACTTAAGACTATGCTGCAAAGCTACAGTAGTCAAAACAGTATGGTACTGGCACAAAAACAGACACATGGATCACTGGAACAGAACAGAAAGCCAAAAAATAAACCCACACACTTCTCGTCAATTAATCTACAGTAAATGAAGCAAGAATATACAATGGAGAAAAGATAGTCTCCTCAATAAGTATTGTTGGTAAAACTGGATAGCTACATGTAAAAGAATGAAATTAGAAAATTCTCTAACATCATATAAAAAAATCAAAATGTATTAAAGACTTCAATGTAATAACAGATACTCTATGGAGAAAAACATAGGCAGAATACTCTTTGACATAAATCACAGCAATATTTTTTTGGATCTGTCTCCTAGAGAATGGAAATAAAAGCTAAAATAAACAAATGAGACATAATTAAACTTAAAAGCTTTTGCACAGCTAAGGATACTATAAGCAAAATTAAAAGACAACCTACAGAATGGGAGAAAATATTTGTAAATAATGTGACTGACAAGGGACTAATTTCCAAAATATACAAACAGCTTATACAGCTTAATATTAAAAAGCAAAAAGCAACCTAATAAAAAAAAAGACAAAAAGACCTAAATAGACACCTCTCTAAAGAAGACATCCAGATGGCCAACAGGCACATGAAAAGATGCTCAACATCACTAATTATTAGAGAAATGCAAATCAAAACTACGAGGTATCACCTCACACCAGTCAGAATGGCCATCATTAAAAAATCTACAAGTAATAAATGCTGGAGAGGGTGTGGAGACAAAGAGACCCTCCTACATTGTTGGTGGGAATGTAAATAGGTGCAGCCACTATCGAGAACAGTATGGATGTCCCTTGAAAAACTAAAAATAGAGATACCATATGATCTAGCAGTCCTACTCCTGGGCTTATATCCAGAGAAAACACTAAGTCAAAAAGATATATGCACTGAAATGTTCATGGCAGCACTATTTACAATAGTCAAGACATAGAAACAATCTAAATGTCCATTGGCAGATGAATGGATAAAGAAGATGCAATATATATACATGCACACACACATACAGACACACACACACGTATACAATGGCATACTACTCATCCATAAAAAGAATGAAATAATGCCTTTTGCAGCAACATGGATGGACCTAGAGATTATCATATTGAGTGAAGTAAGTCAGGCAAAGACAAATATCATATGATATCACTTATATGTGGAATCTAAAAAAAGACACAAATAAACTTGCTTGCAAACCAGAAAGACTCACAGACATATAAAATAAACTTATGATTACCAAAGGGGAATGGGGGAGGAGGGATAAATTAGAAGTTTGGAATTAACATATACACACTACTATATATAAAATAGATAAACAATAAGTTTATACTGTGTGCACAGGGAACTATATTCAATATATTTTAGTAATTTTTAATGGAAAAGAATCTGAAAAAGAATATATATATATTGAGTGTGTATGTATGTGTGTATATATATATATATTCTCACTTTATTTTCCCTTCACCCAGATAATTGAAGTGGGCTGAATAACTGGAGAGGAGATGGGCAGGTAGCGTCTTGGAGACTATATATATATATATGAATCAATTTGCTGTTCACCTGAAACTAACACAAGATTGTAAAACAAATATACTTCAATTTTAAATATTTTTTTAAAAGAATGAGAAAGTAATCAATGCATTTCACTACAAAAAAGCAATGTATCACAAAAGAAGCTAGAAGAGTTAAGGAGAGACAAAAAAAGAAAAACAAACAAACAAACAAAAAAACCTATAAGACAGACAGGAAACAATAAACAAAATGGCAATGGCAATGGTAAATCCTTTCCTATTATTAATACTTTAAATGTAAATGGATTAAACTCTTAATCAAAAGACATAAAGTAGATGAAGGATAATAAAATATGATCCAACTACTGTTTGTAAGAGATTCCCTTTAGATTTAAAGTCACATATAGGCTGAAAGTAAAACGGTGGAAAAAAGAGAGTCCATTCAAATGGTAAATAACAGAGAGCAATTGTGGCTATATTTATATCAGACAAAATAGACTTTGAGTCAAAAATTGTCACAAGATATAAAGAAGGATATTATATAATGATAAAAGAGTTAATTCACCTGGAAGACATAGCAATTATCCACATAAATGCTCCCAACACTAAAGCATCAAATTATATGAAGCAAACATTAAAAGAACTGAGGGATATAGGAGTGACATTAAAAAAAAGGCAAAAAAGGAGTTTTCTAATGTCTTCTCTACAAAGAACATTGACAGACAATTATCCAAGGATGAGAGTGCCTTTTGAAAGTTTGAGTCCAGCAGAGAAGTACCAGCACACTGGTGTAGCAAAATAAATCTGAAATTAGGTGCATTGAAGAGGGTAAAAGGGCAAGTTTTACTTTACCCATACCAGTAATTCCTACCCAATGTTACACAGTTTAGTGCTAAAAAAGGTGCTTTAAGCCTGCAATTTTTCCCGCAGGGGAAACTAAAACCATATGAGTAAGCATTCAGGCTTCTCCAGCAGTGTAGAATGCGGATAAAGAGACTCACTTTATTCTCCCCTCACCGAGATAATTGAAGTGGGCTGAATAACTGGAGAGGAAGTGGGCAAGTAGTGTCTTGGAGACTATCAGTCAAGGATTTTGGAGAGTGTAAAAAAGACGTGGATCCTAATAACCGTATTTGCGGAATCCCTCAGGAAGCCTACCCACAAGCTACTAGAGATGCTTCTCCTGCAGACCCCACTCCCCAAGTTGCACACAGTTCACCCACACTCACTGTCATTAAAAAAAAAAAACAGCTCCTTGTGTGCACCCCAGTTACACAGTGAGGGCAGTAAGAGCAAGCCCTGAGAGCAAGCCTTTGTTGATGGCTAGTGATCATGTGCAGAAAGCCAGCCCAAATATGCAAGATTGAGAGAAAGTATACATACTTGAGCATTCAGCACCACCCTTGGAAAAACAAACAGGAGGCTGTCAGCATCCAGCCTGGCTTTGCAGGGTCAAGAGAAGGCATATAATCTTAATAATTCCATCTCAAGAAGAAATAAGAAATGTGGAGTAGATTGATCCATAGAAAAGGTCTGAGAAAGTCTCAGAATCACTAACAGGATTGAACAAAGATATTTGCCTTTCAAAGCCAGTGAGTAAAGACTGGAGGAAGTGACTGCTCATTCATATCTGAAGACAGCAATGTAAGACTTCAAGGAACATTGAAAAATCAAGGAAACATGACACCATGAAAGAAACACAATAATTTTATAGTATATGACCCCAAGGAAATGGAGATCTGAGATTGCATGATAAAGAATTTGGAGTAGTTGCTTTAAAGAAGCTCAGTGAACTACAATACAGAGAAACAATTCAACAAAATCAGGAAATAACACATGAATGAAATCAGAATTTTAACGAAGAGCTCAAAATCATAAATCAGAGCTCATAGAATCAAAGGTAGATTGATGATTGCTAGGGGCTGGGGCATAGAGGAAATGAGATGTTGGTCAAAGGGTAAAAAACTTTCAGTTAGAAGATGAATAAATTCTGATAATCTAACATACAGCATGGTGACTACAGTTAACAATACTCAAAAGTTGCTAAGAAAGTGAATCTTAAGTGTTCTCACCAAAAATAAATGGTAATTATCTGAGGTGATAGATGTGTTAATTAATCTTTGGAGAAAAGTTTTGGAGAGATAATAACCAAAAACTTCCCCAACTTGGGAAAGGAAACAGTCACCCAAATTCAGGAAGTGCAGAGAATTTCACACAGGATCAACCCAGAGAGGAACACACCAAGGCACATAGTCAACAAACTGACAAAAATTAAGGATAAAGAGAAAATATTAAAATTAGCAAGAGAAAAGCAACAAATAACATACAAGGGACCTCCCATAAGGTTATCAGCTGATTTTTCAGCAGAAACTCTACAAACCAGAAAGGAGTGGCAAGATATATTTAAAGTGATGAAAGGGAAAAACCTTCAGCCAAGAACACTATCCAGCAAGGCTCTCATTCATATTTGATGGAGAAATCAAAAGCTTTGCAGATAAACAAAAGCTAAAAGAATTCAGCACCACCAAACCAGCTTTACAGCAAATGTTAAAGGAACTTGTCTAGTCATCAAACCATAAGAAAAGAGAACAAAAAGAAGAAAGAGGGAAAAAAATTACCTACAAAAGATTGCTTTGGCAGTTTGGGGTCTTTTATGGTTCCATATACATTTTGAAATCATTTGTTCTAGTTCTGTGAAAAATGTTTGAGTACTTTGACAGGGGCTGCATTGGATCTGTAGATTGCTTTGGGTAGTGTGGCCATTTTGATAATATTGATTCTTCCAATCTAGGAGCACAAGATACATTTCAATTTCTTTGTATCATCTTCAATTTTTTCCATCACTGTTTTACAGTTCTCAGAGTATAGTTAACCTCCTTGGTTAAGTTTATTTCTAGGTGTTTTGTTGCTTTTGATGCAATAGAAATATTTATACCAGTTATAAAATTCTGGTTTTTGAAGTGGAAAAAAAAAAGTGAATGAAGGGCTGCAAATGGTGAAATATCCTTTTTTTCATGGGTGAGTTGTATTCCACTACATATGTATGCTGCATCTTCTTTATCCATCCATCTATTGATGTGCACTTATGATGCTTCCATATCTTGGCAATTATAAATAATGTTGCTGTTAATAGTGGGGTGTATGTATCTTTTTGAATTAATTCTTATTTTGTGATTGGCTTTATTCCTTTGATAACTATGTAAGTTTAAAAAGGTAAAGCTCTAAACATTCTTAGAAACAATGAACAGTACATACAAGTAAATTTAAAAACATATGTGCAGTATATCGTGTATATGTATTTACATGCCATATATTGTATATGTGCAGTCAAATTGGAACAATTCTACCTAATAGAACTGAAAAATGGAAGAAAAAAACAGAACTAAGGTGAGCAATAGAGAGCAACACAATAAAAATGGAGGATTTTAATATCCCATTTTTAATAATAGATAGAACATTTAGACAGAAGATCAATATGGAAAGAGGACTTGGAAAACATTATAGAACAAATAGACCTAACAGATACATATTCAAAATATCCCACACAATAGCAGCAACATACATTTTTCTCAAGTGCACATAAAATATTCTCCAGGCGAGTTACCATTTTAGGTCACAGAATAAATCTTAACAAATTTAAGAACACCGCAATCATATCAAGTATATTTTTCTGACCACAATGGAATGAAACTAGAAATCAATGCTATGAGGAAAACTAGAAAATTCACAAATATGTGAGAAATAGGCAACAAACTCTTAAACACCCATTAATTTAAAGAAAAAATAAAAATAAAAGTTAGAAATTATCTTGAAACAAAAGAAAATAAAAGCATAACATGCTAGAACATGAAAAACAGTATTAAGAGGGAAGCTTACAGTGATAAAAAAAAGAAGAAGGATCTCAAAAATCTAGCTTTACACCTCAAGGAATTTGAAAAAGAACAAATTAAGATTAAAGTTACCAGAAGGAAGGAAATAATAATTATTAGAAATGAAATAAACAAAATGGAGATCAGAAAAATAAAACAGAAAAAAAACACACCAAAACTGAGTTGGTTTCTTTAAACAATGAATGAAATCTACAAACACTTACCTAGACTACCTAAAAAATTAAGATAGAAGACTCATATAACAAAAATAAGAAATGAAAGAGGAGACACTATACCTGATGCCATAGAAATAGAAATGATTATGACACTACTATGAAAAATTATGTGCCAACAAATTGGATAATCTAAGAGAAATGGATAAATTCCTAGAAACATATAACCTAGCAAGCTAGAGTCATGAAAAAAATAGAAAATTTGAACAGATTATAGCTAGTGAAGATATTGAATCAGCAATAAAAATCTCCCAATAAAGAAAAGCCCAGGACCAGATAGTTTCTGGTCAACAATTCATTGATAAATTCTAACAAATATTTAAAGAAAAATTTAAGCCAATTCATCTAAAACTGTTTCAAAAAATTGAAGAGGACATTTCCAAACTCATTTATGAGATCAGGCTTATCCTGGTACCAAAGCCAGACAAAGTCACTACAATGAATCAATCAATCCACAAATCACTATCATTGATAAACACAGATGAAAAAATCCTCAACAAAATAGTAACAAACTGAATTTGAGAGCACATTAAAAGGATCATACATCATGACTAAGTGAGATTTATCCCTGAGTGGCAAGAATGGTTCATTGTACAAAATAAATCAATATGATACACCACATAAAAAGAGCAAAAAAATAAACATCACATGAATATCTCAATAGATGCATAAAAAGCATTTGACAAAATTCAACACCTCTTCATGATAAAAACAAAATAGAAGGGAAATACCTCAACATAATAAAGACCATATATGAAAAGCCCATAGGTAACATTGTACTTAATCATAAAAAATTGATAACTTTTTCTCTAAGATCAGGAACAAGGCAGGGATGCCCACTCTCATTCTTTCTATTTAATATAGTCCTTCCTTCTACTTAACATACTCTTGCAAGTCCTAGCTGGAGCAATTAGGCAAGGAAAAAAAAATCTATTCAAATCAAAAAGAAAGAAGTAAAACTGCCTCTGTTCACAGATGACATGATCTTATATGTAGAAAACCCTAAGGATTCTACATACATTTTTTTTTTAGAAATAATAAATGAATTCGGTAAAGTTGCAGGATAGAAAAACAACATACAAAAATAAGTTTTGTTTCTATACTCTAAAATGAACAATCAAAAAATAAACTTAAGAAAACATTCCCATTTATAATAACATCAAAAATAATAAAATACTTAGGAATAAACTTAACCAAGGAGATAAAGGAGTTAAATAATGAAAGCTACAAAACATTGTTGAAATTAAAGAAGCATATAAGTAGAAATACATCTCATGTTAATTGGTTGAAGAATTAATATTGTTAAAAATGCCTAAATTACCAAAAGCAATCTATAGATTTAATGCAATTCCTATCAAAATCCCAATGGCATTCTTTTACAGACATAGGAAAAACAATTCTAACATTTCTATGGAACTCCAAATGGCCAAAACAATCTTGAGAAAGAAGAACAAAGCTGGAGGCATCATACTTTCCAATTTCAAAACATATTGCAAAGCTACAATAATCAAACCAGTATGGTAGTGGCAATAAAGGCAGACACATAGACCAATGGAAAAGAATAGAGAGCCCAGAAATAAATCACACATAAACAGTCAAATGATTTCAAAAAGGATGCCAAAAGTACTCAATGTGGAAAGAATAGTCTCTTCAACAAATGGCTCTGGGAAAACTGCATTCCCACATGCAAAAGAATGAAATTAGACCCACATATTACACCATACACAAAAATAAACTCAAAATGGATTAAAGATTTAAAAGTAAGACCTGTAATCACAAAACTCCTAGAAGGAAACCTAGGAGAAAAGCACCTGGATATTGGGCTAAGCAATGATTTCCTGAACTTGACACCAAAATCACATGCAATAAAAGCAAAATAGACAAGTAGGACCACTAAAAGTCTTCTGTACAGAAAAGAAAACAGTTAACAGAGTGAAAAAGTAACCTACAAATGGAAGAAAATACTTGCAAACACATATATGATATGGGATTAATATCCAAAATATATAAGAAACTCCTACAACTCAATAGCAAAAATTAAATAGCCCCATTTTAGAAATGGGCAAAGGATTTGAATAGATATTTTTTCCAAAGAAGACATAAAATGGCCAACAGGTATATGAAAAAATGCTCAATATCAGTAATCGCCAGGGAATCCAAATAAAACCCACAATGAGTTATTACCTTACACCTGTTGCCATGGTTATTACATACAGTAAAAAAAAAAAACAGAAAATAAAAAGTGTTTGCAAAGATGTGGAGAAATTGGAACCCTAGTAATACTGTTGGTGGGAATGCAGAATGTTAGTCTCTCTGGAAAACAATATGGAGAATCCTCAAAAAATAAGGATTAAACTGCCATATGATCCATCAAGCCCATTTCTGGTTACTTATCCAAAACAACTGAAATCAGGATCGTGAAGAGATATTTGCACTCCCATGTTCATTGCAGCATTATTCACAATAGCCAAGAAGTGGAAACGACTTAAATGTACTTATGAATGAATGGATAAAGAAAATGCATATATAGTACGTACAATGGATTATTATTCAGCCATAAAAACAGAAGGAAATCTTGTTATATGCTACAACATGGGTGAACCTTGAGAATGTTATGCTTAATGAAATAAGCCAGTCACAGTAGGACAAATACTGTTTGATTCTAGTTATATAAGGTATCCAAAGTATCGAACTAAAAAGCTCATAGAAACAGAAAGTAGTATTGTCCTTGCCTAGGGCTAGGTAGAGGGGGAAGTTGGATGCTGCTGTTCAATAGGTATAGAGTTTTAGACATAAGAGATGTAAAACGTTCTAGAGATCTGCTGTAAAACTTCTGTGCTTTCAGTTAACACCACTATATTGTACACTTCAAGATTTATTAAGAGAGTAGATCTCATGCTATGAGTTTTTTAACTACAGTTTTAAAATGGTCAAGTTTTTAGTGCTTTACTCTTTGTTTTGATAGTCTGTCTGTACTACTTTTCGGATTTCAAAGTAGATTGTGAATGAACATTCTCAGACAAACACCAAGGGTGGGAAGAAATTAATAAGGAGTTTTTTTTTCTTCATTGGAAAGGAATTAACAGTCAAAATGTATTGAGCGCAGGACTCAGAAGGCTTGACAGATTGAAATCATCAAATATAATTTTTCATACTAGGCATTATTACTATGAAAAGAAACATACACCAAAAAGGACAAGAAAAGGGTAAGTTCTGCGTTGCTGAACCATAAGGGATAGACAGCAGTGGTAGTGACATCACTTATTAACTACAGCACAGTCAAACGTAAGTATTTACTGTACATATAATTTTCCTGTCTAGGTGTCTGATTAAGTTTCCCAAGCCTGCCTCTTGATTTATATAGACTTGAATGCACCATATCATCAAATGTTTTCCCTGCTATGTATCAAATAGGGGTTACATGTAAGTAGATATGTAACACAAAAATACAGACCTGGGGATAGACTAGTAAATGACATCTCCTTATATGTTTTCTAACAGGCAGTTCTAATTCATGTATTATCTTAAGGGATTTTCCTTCCCTTACATGACTATTATCATCATTTCTGTTTTCTTTCAGATTTGAGGTATTTTTAGAAATACGTTCTCCCTGATTTTTCTTTCTTAATATGCAGCTTGGGACTAAGGAGGCCCATGAGCTCCTGCATGTTTATGGCCTTGATTTTAAAAATAAAATATCCTGGGTTTTGACTTAGCCCTGGAGCAGTTTTCAGTTTTCCTGCTCAAGAGTCTAAGAAAAACAAACAAATAAACACACAAAACTGTATCTAATGGAACTTTCCTAGGAGGTTCAAAGATAGATAACATGATTTTTCTATGAAAAATTTTCCGACTTCAAACCAGAAGGTACATCGCCAGCTTAACTTTGTTAATGGTTTAACCTACATGAGACTCGGATGGAAAATTGCTTGCAGTCTCCCCCAAAGTGGTTGCCACATTTAGTGAAATGTCTGCCTATAGCCGGGGGCTTGTAGACTGTTTCTCGTTTTTTTGTTTTTTGTTATAAAATTGTGTTTCTCCCTATTAAGATTATATATGAGTTGAGTATGGAGAGTGCCTGTGTTTAATGTAAATTTTCTGAACCAAAGTGGATTAGTGGATTCTGTCTCTTTGAACAAAATTGCTTTTGGAAAACCAGGCAGGTTATCGGTGCAATGCTCCCATGGCATTTAAAAATGCTGCTTCACGTTGTAGACACAAAGTGCTCACAATAGCACATGTGCTGCTGTTCACCACCTGCAAACTGATAATTGAATCAATGCAGGTGGATTTTAGAGCATATCTTCCAAGCCCAAATCATCACTGTGACATCATGGGTATATGTTATTCATGTAAAAACCTATGAAAGCTCTTGTCCACTTTCTGTCCCCATCCCAAACCCCCTCACTCTGCCTAGCAACATCCTATAGCCATTGACAGCAGAGAAATGAATTACATCTGAAGATAACTGATCTCCTTCCATAGGGCATTATCAGCACAGCTGCACAACTTTGATGCTCTGTGTCCATACACAGATGGTCAGGCTGGAGGAAAGAGAGCATGCAGATTTCTAGTTCTGCGCTCCCCTGGCTTCTCTGCTAGGTTGGCTGACATGCTCTAACAGCTGCAGCTCTGCCAGAGTCTAGTTGGAATTCACTCATCTTTCAAAGGATGAGATAGTTCAAGCATTGGGGGCAATCTGCACACTTGGGGAAGTTCCAGAATCCAGGTACAAATCAACCCCAAACCTTTGAAATTCCCCCTACACTGAATTTATTGATCAACTTATTGTACTCCTTCCTCTTTTTTCTCCATTATTTGTGCAAATCAGCCTAATAAATATGGTTAATATGTTAATTCAGGAGAGGAAGTTTAAGATTCATTTAGGTTTTCCAATTGCATCCTAGATCTGCAATTCAACACCCTGAGTTTGAATATTTTGAGTCTGAAAACAAGGCTTCATGCTGGCAGCCAGCTTTGCAAGGGAAGGATCAGAGACAGGGAGAACAGTTCCGACAAATCACAGAGAACCCATGGAACCTTTGCCATTTCAAGAGATGCATCTTAGGGGAAATAGAAGCATGTACGCCTTGCCGTTCAGGAATAGATAACTATGAACAGGGAAGCCTCGTTTTATCTTTCTTTTTCTAACATTGTGTAGGTTATAACAAACAAAAACCTCAAAGCCCCTGTCAAACCTAGCTGAGAACAGAATCAATTTTGCATTCGCTGTTTTGTTTCAAAGGGCTGAGATAAGAACTTTTCTATGGACTTAGTGAGTATCATGCAAGTTTTGGATTATCCTTGCTTTTTACCTCACCCTACTTTCTGGTACAGTCTCTAATGCCAGCCCTCCTATCTTTGCTTAGCTCCTACCGTGCAACAAAGAACACAGCAGCCTCGTTGATAATAAGTGACCAACTTCAGGTCAGATCCTTAAGCATGTGTCTAAATCAATGAAGTTGATCTACTGCTTTCTACACTTCATACAAATGCTTTTTTCCAGCATAATGAATAATACTGTGCAATTCATGTTGTGAGTGCTGTAGAGTGAAACTTGAAGTATGGGTTGTCAAGCAGATATCTTTATAAAGAACCTTCGGTGTTCAGAGTGCTGTGATGGGTGCTAGGAGAGTTAGAAAAGTTGGAAGAGACTTAGGCTTAGCCTTCAGAAGTCCTCAAATTAAGACAGAGAGATGACAAAAATATGCTCGGATAATTTTAACAGGAAAACATCCTTAAGGCTCATAAATACCAATAGAAAATGCTCAAAGATAAAACATCAGCTGGGAAGAGGTTAACATGGGCTTAGAAACATCTTGAAACTTAGGTTTGAGGCTGATACAGAAGCTGTACATTGATCTTGTGAATTTATATATGGCAAAATGATAAACTGTATATGTCCTAGTCACCTCTGGATCCTTAAGTGTACAAAAATAGGAACATCGTGACTATGATCACATCACTTTCAGGATGCAGTGAACTATTGAGAATTTAGGGCTTCTCACACACAAAGGCAGAATGTGGGGCTTGGGCTTGTCTGCTGAGGAAAGCAAAAAGAGATGAAAATAGATCATATGGTCCTGTAGAAAATATCCAAGATCCATTCAGCGTTTTAGGCCAGTCCTTATGTGCTTTTACATCTAAGGGGAAAAAAATCGGGTTTGGAGAAGGGTTAGTAAGTTCATGGCAAATGACCTCGATAGTCAATGAGGAGAAATGCTGTGTGAGCCCTCTCTTATATTTAAGTCGCTCTATCAGTGGTACAAAATTCTCTTCCTCTCATACTATTTTACTTTCCCTTTAAGGGATTTAGATTTTTTAAGACCTTATTAGATGCAGTTTGATTGGTATGGATTCATACACAAAAGTTTGATCTTGAGTTGCTTACCATAGCTTTGTCTGGTCAACAATTACTACACATTGATTGCTATTCCTGGAGCCTCCATTTCATTATAAATAGTTCACTTGAACATATTTAAGTCATTTTTAATGAAATGTATGAATACAAAATTGCAATAAATGCATTTGCAAGAGCCATTGATGTGTTTTAACTTCTTTGCTGTAAATATATTGTAAATTATTTGTAAGGTATACATTCCTGTTTACCATCTTTAGCAGGGTTATAAATATATTATGAGCTCTTTATACCTCCTTGAGAGCCACCCTCTAAAATAAAGCATCCTTGCGTCCAATATGCTGAATGTAGATCTAGCCAGAAAGGCAAAATGCCATATGACAAAACTACTTTTCTTTTAATTTACAAAATCTAAGAATATAAATTCTTTTTTGCATTTCTGAACAGAGACAATATGGTGAAATACTGTTTCACGTCTTTTCAGCGAAGACAGATTGGCCATCACAATTCAGAAACTCCAAAACGTCGACAATGCATACCCCATATATTGTCACATTTGGAAGTGGAAACTGGTCTTTTTCCATACAAAAGGATTGCAGCTAACACACAAGTAGGTTTCAATGCACCTGCATCTCAGGCCATCCTTTCTCACTTTATTTTATAGATGTTATTCTCCTCTGTGAGAGGTGCATTTGTAAGGACAAAGCTGAAAGTATGTATTCGAAGTACACTAAAACTGAATGTGTCAATATGTATTCTCGTTCGCTCTATTTTCTGTGTAGTCTTTACTCATATAGCAGATAAGACGTAAAAGTTTTAGACTTTAACTATCTTGAAGGAAATTAGCATAGTAGGGTTTTTTTTTTTTTTTTTTGGTGGCAGACCTGATATTTGAGTAATAGAACTCCCTTTAGAAGATTGTTAAGAGACTTAAATGAGGTACTATAGACAATGGTGTTATCACAGTGACTAGCAATAAGGAGGTAAGCTAACAGTTTCCTTATACTTCTATTTAGTCTGTATTTACCCCAGCACCTGAAGGGTTAAGATAATTATAAGGCTTTAACTCCAAGGTCTGGCTAGAACAAATATGGACAATAAGAAAATTTGTTTACTTCTGTAAAGTGTCCAAAAGTGCTTCCCAGGAACAACTAATGTTTGGATAGATGACAGAGTTTTGTTCCAGGCAGAGTTATGAGGGCTTGTGCATTCTGCAGCCAATGGGCTTCTTTTTGAAATCCTTCCACTCTGTGCTACATTCAGTTTTGCAGCATTCATTTTACTGATTAAACACTTGCACTCCACATTGCTTAGCCAATTTGTAAATGTTTCTGTTTAAATTAAACAGATCTTGAGAACCCAAATCAGAATAGCTCTCTGATCCTCTTTCAATGGGTCCATTCCGAGCAGCAGCCTTACTCTTGACCTGGTCCTATCTTCATTCAATCTCACTGGATAAACAGAAAGGTTCTCGCCTTGCTGCAAAGCTTTCCCTCCTGGCCTTGCATTGGAGAAAGCTGCTCAGCCTGCCGCCGCCGCCTGTGCTGCAGTAACACGTTACAAAGCGACAGACACACTCTCCTTCTGCGGTTAATGAGTGATCACTCTAGGTTTAAAATTGTACCAAGAGTGCAGCTGCTGCTCGTGCCCTGGCTATTAAAGTTTGCAATGATGGGCCGTGTTGTTTAACACTAGAGTCCTGGCCTTCATCTAAAAGAAAATGACTCAGGAGTCAGCCAGGTAGAGACCCCCAAAACCTGGGTCCTTCTGTCTGCTCTGATCTTCTCTCCTTTTATTATATCAAATTCATAAATTTGGCACTTGGTCAACTTTGTCAGAAAATGATAGAAAAAAAAAAAAGAAACTTCTGATATTCTGAGAAATGCAAACTTGAAGCTGAGAAACAGTTTCATTAATTCTTGTCATCACCTTGAACGGAGCTCAATCCTCACTCTTATAGGGATGCGGGTGTTCAGAGGCATATCCCTCAACTTGCTCCCAACGCTTAGGCTTCCACTGTTATTTTTCACATGTGCCTTTCTTTCCCATTACTTTACCATTGGTGTTTCTAAGAAATGAAGAGCACATCTTGTTCTCAAGTGACTGTTTAATAATGCCGCTCCTGTTATCAGAAGGAGGCCCCTGGGGAGAAGTACAGTACACTTACTCATGGGCAGCTAAAATTGTATTGAAAATGGAAACCAACTTCTTTAAAAGCACAGTTGTGCCTCAAAAGAGGAGGCGTAAATCACAGTCCCCAAGTTCCCACCCTGTCCTCTATGTGTAAGCATATATGGAATTTTTAGAAGATAATATAATAGAGGACTTACAAAATTAAAAGATAAGACATTCATAGAATTGTGTTATTAAAAATGTAATAAATGAAACAACTCAAAAGACAAATGATTTTCTCCAAGATTTCTGCCAGTATTAGAATAAATCTTTCTTTTATTCCTTCTGTAAGACTAATTATATTGCTATTTGCTAATATTTCAATGGACATACAGTGGGTCTGTGGCCATATAAATTCTTCAGGCAAAGAAATGGTTACAGCTTCACATAGCAAGGTGTTTTCCCGGCTGGGAGATGAAGAGAAGGAATACTCCTTAAAATTCATGAATGTATGCCATATGTCCTAAGGGCAAAGAAAGGGTGAATGTCAACAGGGCCCAGAAATATAGTATTCCAAGCAAAAATTCCAGTTGAAGGTTAGATGCCATAAAGCAGCCCAATTTCCTTGCTTTAACTCACACTTAAAGTCCTTTGTGACTGAATTGGTTTGATGAGAGACACAAAGGGAAGGGGGAGAGGAGACGGGAGGGAGGGCAATGAAGGGCCAGGCATATCTGTCGTCAAAGAAACTGACAGGAACATTCAAAATAGCTGAGCTTTCGGGTGGGGCAAGCTAGCAGTATGCAGGGATAAAATAATCACCAAACAACTTCGGCATTTTTAATTATATCCAGTTGAAGAACTGAATATATTTTGGGAACTCCTTCCTAATGAGGAAACACTTTCCATCTGATATTAGTGTGGACAATTTCAGAGTAGGCTACCCATAAACTATTTTTCCTTTTTGAGTATTCATTACAAGAAAACAAAGGAGAAAGAATAAAATGGACTTTTATGTTTTTCTGTGATGTTGCATCAGCCTTCTCTTTTCACATTACTTCTTTTTTTTAGGGTCCATATATATATGGATTTAAAGAATCTCCATAAACAAAAATCATTTAGGGGAGCTTTTTTATTGAGTTATAATCAACATACTATGTTATATTAGTTTCAGATTTACCACACAGTGATTTGATATTTTTATACATTATGAAATGATTACTACAATAAGACCAGTTACCATCCTTCACCACACAAAGTTGTTACAGTATTATTGACTATACTCCCTACGTGTACATTATATCCAGTGACTTATTTATTTTATAGCTGGAAGTTTATACCTCTTAATCCCTTTCAACTATTTTGTCTGTCCCCCTAACACCCTCCCCTCTGCCAACTCCTAGACACAGAGAACAAACTGGTGGTTCACATTATTTCTTTAAAGGAAAGAGAAGACTGAAAAAGCATACAGAAGGAAGGAAATAGATCAATTTAAATTTGCTGGAATATCAACTCGATTGAACCTTTGCCCCAGTATTGAATTTAACCCAGGAAGACCCACACTGGGGAATTTCTGTGGCATAAGAAAGTTCAGTTTATACTTTTTTGTTGGTATTGTTTTAAGTTATGAAAGAAAGAATATGGATTAAAAGAGAAAAAAATTAACTTGAGAATCAGAAACCTTGTATTTGCTTCCCTCCAAGGATAGAACAACAACAACAACAAAAAGTCTAAATGGCAGTAGGCAGAACTTAATTTAGACATTAAAGGAAATTGAAGGATCATGGAATTTGGACCTTAATCCAAATCAAAGGAATATTAATTTAGTTTCTAACTCCTAAAAAATCTGAGACTCAGTTTTCTTCTCTGTTAAATGGAGTTAGTATTACCTAATTTATAGGATTTTTATAAGGAATAGACATGATTATAAGAAGACTGATACATAGCTGACATAAATCAATCAAATCATGACTATCATTACTGTCCTCACAGACTTCTACCCAAGGAATGTATAAAGTGTTGATGTGTCTTGTGAATTCCCAAGACCTGCTCTATGTCCATCAGAAAACCACAGTTCTCCTGGATCTGTATCACATTGTTAATATAAAGGAAAACATAGAAATTTGGGGAAGGATGGGTGGTCCAAGGCTAGGTGGAAATAGGTTAGAAAAGATGTAATCTCCTTCAAACAATTCCCAGTCCCTTGGGAGACTAGGGAAGCAGAGTAGCTAATAATATTACAAATATTTAAATGTCATTTTATCTAATGTTTGTGATGTTGAGGTTTAGTGGTGCTGCAGCTGTATGTTATTTGCAATTCAGAATCAGATGCAACTGCAATTTTTGTTGTAGTTTCCATAGCCCACATTACGGGAATCTTAGAATAAAGTTGGATGCCAGAATCTGTGGCAACTTTAAGAATTTATTCAGGAGATGCAAGTCTTTTTTTTTTAAATGGGTCATTTAGGTCATTTTCAGACCAACTGGTTGTTTGACACTGTGATTCGTCTGAAAAATGGATGAGGGAATTTTGCTTCACCACATCTTTGTTTCCTTTTCTGTAAAAAGGAAATAACGATGATTCTCTAATTATAAGAGCTTTTGTAAATTTTCCTTTACAATAAGGTTTTAAAGATGACAATGGAGTCATAAAAATAAACCATTCATTTTTTCCACACCATAAAAAATGTACAGAAATTAGGGTTTTGGAAGTAGGGATTAATCAAAAGATTGTGATAGACTCAATAGCAATTTAACATTGCTGCTGTCTCCTTTCTATTTGGTTATTTCATGGGAATGTATATCTAGAGAAACTCCTGAGCTATCTGTCACAATTCTGTGTCCTCTTCAGCTAATGACAGAGGTGAAATAAAGAAGGGAGATGGGGAAGAGAGGAAAAGCCAAGGTATATATTTTGGGTGTGTCCAGTATAAAAGAGGGCACGTTAAAGGGCTTAATAATTTTTTAAGCCTATTTGTAAAAAGCTGGTACAGTTTACTAGTTAATAGCCTGAGCTCCGGTATCAAAGAGTCCTGGGTTTGATTCCCAGCACTGAGACAATTGGTAAAGTTATTTAAAGCTCTCCCTGGCACACAGGGCATTCAGTGAAGTATAGGATCTTATAAAGTCTGTTTCTCACCTTCACCATTTCTGGCACATTGGATGCTCAAACCAAAACCAAGCCAAACTGATTTTTAGATATAAGCTAAATGCTAGTCAGCCATTGGAAAAGAGTTCCTAGGCACAAGCAACAGTCAAATGCAACAGAAAATCTAGGTTTGGGTAAAATATACAGTAGTTGCCCCCATGGCAGGAGAGAGAAATGCAGGAAGTGCCCAGAACTAAAAGTCCAGGACCAGCATGGGCACCTCCTTGTTTGCAGAGCTGGCTTTGATCTCCTAGGTCTTTATGCATGACCGGGTTTCCTGCTGTTATTAGAAGTACTGGAGTGCCTTCAGTTAGTCTCTTAAGATATACTTTTCCCTTCTTAACAACCTTTAATGGAAATTACAACAAAATCTCACAAGAAAGCTAGCCCCCATGAGGTATCCAGCACCTGGTGGTTTGAAGAATTGAGAAAAGGTTCAGATAAAACTCCAAATTTTTGAGCTTTGCCCTTCACTAGAATTCCTTCAGCTCATCAAAGCCGGGTCAGAACTCAGGTTTAACAAGCTGCAAGAGTAACAGTCTCTTTGACTTTGCTAAAACTTGAATTATCACTGGTGTGGATCAGCATTCTTTGTAATCAATTGCTTTTTTGCATTGGTCCTTTGTTACCCTAAATCAGTTCTGCTGACCAGGGTCTCCAGATACAGCCCTGCAAGTTGTGCACTTTACAACTCCAGGGGATGCCATTCACATAGAATAGAATGTGAATATCGACCCCCTGGAATTGTGTAATATGTCTGGCATGGCTGCTGATATTTACAGAGTCTACCTTTGGGACTGTGGATCCTGTTGCAAATTTAATTTGACCTCTAATTTCCTATTAGTATTTTTTAAATGATATCTTTGTTTAAAATTAGATCTTTACACTAATTATTAATTTCAAAGAGGTAAGGTAAAGCAAGACTGGTGGAGGCATGTTACTTTAACTCCTTCTTGAGGCATTAATTGTAAGATTTTTTTAAAAATTATTGATTTGACAGCTGAAATATGAGCATAGTAGGGAAGATGTTGACACCCAGTTGCTTTGGCATATGGACTATCCTGGTGGAATATTTTCAGCATATTTAGTGTGGCTTCTAATTTGTTCTCAAAAATTGTTTGATAAGCCTATGAAATGGATTGGTTTGGAGAGAATGCTTGCTTGGAGCACGTCTCCCTGTGGACATGTCTCTTAAGAACCTTCCTTCCATACGTCCATCTGGCTGCATTATACAAGTCCTTGAAGAATGGCATATTTGCCAATACCGACATATGGGCATGAAGGAAGAGACAGAGTCAGGCAGAGATCTATATACTGAGAAATAAGAACAATGAAACAGGCTGAGAGCCTGGACAAAATGTGATTATTGTAGCATTATTAATGTAATTCGTTCATTCCCTCAGTAAAATTTCACTGAGCACATAATATGCACAAGTACTATGGAAGAGAGAGATACATGATGAATAAATAAAAAGTTTCGGTCTTAGAGTCAGTGTCATAGAGTTGTTAAGCACATCAACTCCAGAGTCAAGTCACTTAACTTTGAATCTCCCACATCCTACATGTATAATGTTGGAAACTTTACTTAAGCTCTCCATGCTTTGGTTTTCTTGACTATAAAAGTAGAAATCATAAATGTAATTTCCTTACAAGGCTGTCATGAGGGTTAGGTGACTTAATCCATGTAAAGCACTAAGCTCAATGCCTAGCACATAGCTTTCAATAGAAACAGCTACATTTATTACTACTATTATTATAGCATTAACAATAATTAGGAAGCAGCACAGTAGAGCAATTAAGAGCATGAGCTCTAGAGCCAGAATGGTTTTGAAATCTAGCTCTACCACTTACCACTGTGCGATCCTAAAAAAGTAAAATACCTCTTTGTGCTTCCATTTCCATCTTACCTAGTCATCATGAGGAATTAAATGAGTTGTCACATTTAAAATGCTGTAAAGAATACCTTGTCCTCAGTATGGACTTACTAAATGTTAACTATTACTTCTAGAGGTTATATGAATGTGTCCTCCCATGATGGCTTGAGTTTCCCCCTAAAAGCTATGTCCATGTCCTCACCCCGACCCGTATCTGTGCATGTGACCTTATTTGGAAATAAGAGTCCTTGCAGATATAATTAAGTTAAGGATCTCAAGATGAAATCATCCTGCCTTGATGGTTGAGTCCTAAATCCAGTAGCTGGAGTCCCTATAAGAGAAAGGAAAGGAAGATTGGAGACTCAGAGACACAGAGAAGTCCACATGAAGGCAGAGGTAGAAATTGGAGTTATACCACTACAAACCAAGGAAAGCCAGGAACCAGCCGAAGCCAGAAGAGGCAAGGAAGGATTATCCCCCTAAAGCCTTCAGAGGGAGTACAGCCCTGCTGACACCCTGATTTCTGATTTCTGGCCTCCAGAATTGTGAGAAAATAAATTTCTGTTGTTTGAAGCTGCCAATTTTGTAGCAAATTTATTGCAGCAGCCCCAGGAAAGTAATAAGCCTTCCATTACTTTCATTTCCTTGTCTCACAAAAAATTAAGTACTATTGCCTTCTATTTTGAGAAATCTACCTTTAAATAGTCAAAAAATTATAAACTTTTTAGCACCATTTTGAACTTTTAAAGCCTGAATTTTTGTATATATGTCATTTGCTTCCTGTTAAGGACATTTGGAAGATTTCTTGGCTCTGTACAAATGTACCTAAGAATTTTGATCTATCTATTCATAAATATTTAATATATTTAATAAACATTTATTGAGTACCTACTATGTGTTAGGCATTACACAAGAAGCAATGATGTAGTCCTTATCATAAAGGAGCTCACAATCCAGCAGTTTAAGTGTGAATGAGATTTTAGAAATCTAGCAGATAAAGGCGCTGAGGACTCAAGAACTGTTTATCTTAGAATCTTCCCAGGGTTCCATGGTATTCTACAGGTCTTTTTGGAAAATACATATTACTCTGTCTCCCCCACCAACACAAATATACTAGGTGCTGCCCAGGCATATGTGTTTTGTTTTTGTTTTTGTTTTTGTTTTTGTTTTACAGCCTAGCACCAATTATTGGACTGAGATTTGTATTGGACTGAGGTTTGGCAAGTGCTAGTCTAGTCCACCTCCACTCCCTATGCAGAAATGCATCCACAGTATTCCTTTTCAGTGCTTTCCTTCATTTATTTAAAAATTTCTAGTGACAGAATTACATCCTTTGTGAGTCAACTGGGTCCTTTGTTAACAAAAGTATTAGAAAGTTGTTCCACATGTTGATCTGAAATCTAGCTCACTTAACTTCTATTGACTGGCCAAAGTTCTTGGTTATGAAAAAATAATGAATAATCCAACCCTAAATGGTGGTCCCTTAAAATGTATAACCTATTCCTTTTCTGACGTAGGCTATAGACACCTAGCTCCTCCCATTCTCATTTATTTTGCATACATTTCAGACCCTTCTTGTTTTTGGTCATTTTCTCCTGATCAAGGTCTAGTTTACCTATTTCTCTCTTAAAATTTGACCTCCATAATTGATTGTGATACTCTGGCCAGTGAAGAGTCCAGTGTGGCTGTATTTGGAGACTAGACTTATGTAAATACAGCCTATTTGTAGCAGCTTGTTTTTTGTTTTGTTTTTGTGGCAGTCACATCATCCTGCTAGCTCACATGGAACTTGAAGTCAAATAAAACTTCCAGGACTTTTTTTTCACAAAGGCTGTTTATATGTCAAGGCTCCTGTCATCCATTCTTTCTCAGCTGATTCTTCCAACATTAAGAGCAGGACTTCAAACTTATCCCAATAAACTTCATCTTTATTAGTTTTGGATCATCATTTCAAACTGTAGTAGTGAATTTAAGGGATTGTAATTCAGTCCTCCACTATATTTGCTTATTTTTTATATTTTTTTAAAATCTGAAAACTTGGTAAAGATTTCCTAAGTTAGATAAGAAGAAGTATAGCATGAGATTAAAAGAATGGGCTCTGAAGTCAAGTAGAGTTAAATTCTGCATCCTGGTCCCAGCATTGACATTTAATATCTCCATTGCCTTTGAGAATTTGCTTGACTAAGCTCACCTTCTTTATCAGTAAAATGAGGAAAATAATAAACTTACTTTATAGTGTTATTATATGGATCACATGTAATAATATTTATGAAGAATTTAACATAGTACCTGGCAGAGTCTTTCATCGATTCCTTCAACAAGCATTTACTGAGTGACTAATCATTTTCAAGCATTATTCTAAGAGATGGTAGGTATATACCATTGAACAGGCAGACAAAGACCCTTCATAGAGCTTACATTCTGAGATGGAGATGTGAAAGCAAGACAATAAACATATAAACATATAAAAATGAATACATAAAATAATTTCAGAGAGTGGCAAATGCTATGAAAAATAAGCTAGAGGGATAAAAAGGAATGAGTGAGGGAGACAATCTTTAAAGAGGCTTTATTCTTGATACCTGTGTGAGAGGGTGGAAGCAGCCACATGAATAACTGAGAGAATAGTGCTCCAGGCAGAGAAAACAGCAGGCTAAAGACCCCGAGGAAAGAGCAAGATTATAGCAGGCAAGGGACACAATGAAGGTCAGTGTTGTTAGCACACTGTGAACATAAGGGAGAGAAGGACAAGATGTGTCAGAGAGACAGACACGGGCTGGATCATTCAGGGCATTTTTATGCTATGGGAAGATTTTGGACATTATTACAAGTCCATTAGGAAGCCTTAGAAGGTTTACATTTTGTTTGTTTGTTTGTTTGTTTTTGTTTAAACCCCACCCTGAATGCTGTGTGGAGAATAGATTGTAGCTATAGAAGGAGTGAAAGCAGAAAGGCCAGTTAGGATGGAAGTTCAGCAGACAGTTAAGAGATGATGGCAGCTGGACCCAGGGTGATAGCAGTGTAAACAGAAGGAGTTCATAGACTTCAAATCACGTTTGGAATTAGATTTGACAGAATTTGTGTATGGATTCAGTATTAGAGACGAAGGAAAGACAGGAAACAAGGATGACTCCTGTAAGTCACCCATTAATGTTAGAGAGTGTTATTATCTCTAGCTTCATTCAAGTAATAAATAAAATATATGAGCTATGACACTGATGACTTTTTATATATGGAAGACCATTCTGAATCAATACTCATCAGAATGAAGCATTTTCTTCTCCTTTGGGGGTGTTTCATTATTATAAACTAGTCTAGTTCCCTAGTAGAACAATCTTGTATCATAGGCCATTGTGGGTCTTCTAGAACAGTGTTTCCAAATGCAAATCTGGAGAATAGTGCTGGTCCAAGATAAGGTTATCACAAGTCTACGGTAATAGGAATTTAAAAAAAAGAGAGAGTGAGCATTAAATTCTTACGTCTTGGATATAGAATGCTACTTTCTGTTCTAAGAACTTTATACATTAATTCATTTACTCCTCATAACAAATAGTATTGTCTCCTCTTAGAGATGGAGAACCCAAAGGAATCGGCAAGTTAGGCAACTTGCCAATATACAGAAAATATATACACATTGTTCTAAGTTTTCTGTGTCCTTTCTTATGACAGTACATTTATTCTGTTTCTTTCCTATTACTTATATTTTAAAATATACTTTTTTTTGGAAGTGATTATGGTAGTAGATGATAAATATATGCTAACATTCTAAAGTTGTGTGAAATCCAAAAATCTGGGAACAATTGCTTTAGAAATATATTGCAGTCTACAGCCTCCCTAAGCTTTGAGGCTCAGGTCTTAAGTTCTACTTAGCATTAAGAAGATTTTTAAACACAAAGCTGCTTCTGTGAGCCTTCTAAGGGCTCGCTCATGCAATTGGAGACAGATCCGTGTGCCTTTTTGGATGACACACATCCCCATCTAGGCTTTTACTTTGATTTGCACTTTAATTACAAGTGAACTGCTACTTAAATTTGAGTTTAATCATTGGTAACTCTGGCAACAGTGGTCATGCCAGAGACCTGGAGGAGGCAGTGACCATGGCAAGGGCCTTTCCCACTCATCACAGCACTCGGCTGGCAGCCACCACTGAGGAAAGCCTTGCTCTGCTTATCTTCTGGCTGGGGGCCAGGCTAAGATTGCAATGGCAAACTATGTGCAGCCCTGCAAGCATAGTAGGACTGATGAGCTATCTGGTTCTCTGCTAACTGTAAAGTTTTACTGAACTTTGGCACACTGTACGCAACTGCTTTACTTCAGTGCACGGTAGAGTGGAGGGCATGGCTCGTGTGGAAGTCTGCATCTAACTTTTTATCATGGTCATGTATTGCTGTCCTTTTTTTTTGCCCCCCTAATGGAGTAGCTGCTGCTGCATGTACCACAGGATAATGGCTATTATTTATACAGCAATTTTCATCTTCAGTGTGCATTACAAATACTAACACATTAATCCTCAGGAGAAAAGTATTATATAATGCCTCAAGCAAACATCCACCCCTTGTATTTCCAAATGAATTGAGTAGGTTCATGAAACACAATCAATGGATCATCAGTATTAGTTGGAGCTGTATTACACAAAATGATCCACTAGCACTGGAGTTAATGAGAGATGGTCACAGGTTCAGATTGCAGTACATTACTGGAGCCCCTACAGGGGAGGTATTTGCAAACCAATCTTCTGCTTCCTGGTCTCAGAGGACTTCCCTTAACAATGACTGACATTTCTTCGCAGCCTCTAAATGGGTCCAGCTGGCACTGCGCAGGATTCTCAGGTATGGTGGATTGTTTTACTTTACTCCATCTGTCAATGCTTCCTGAGAGGGCAGACTTTACCATGAAAATATTTTGATAAAACCAGCAGTGAAGCTTTACCCTTGTATCATGTCCAGGTCTCCCCTCCTCCTGTCTCACTCTCCACTGCCCATTTCCATCACACCCTCTCAGTCCAAACACAGACACACAAAGAGTTTCAGGATCTGAAAGAAATGAAGTGCCAAGTACAATAGCTTTTCAGCTTATCCTAAACATCTCCGTGGGCATTTTTTAAATGGCCCATTGTTATACAGAACATTTCCTAATTGCATTGTCTCTTTCACTTTATTACTGTGAGGTAGGAAGGAGTTATTGTTCCAGGGTATCAGAGAAGGTAGAAAAGGTTCAAAGTGAGAGCAAATCTGAAACCTGCAATTACATAAAATCTGAATTCACTCAACATTGTGTTGATGCTGATGATAAGCCAAAAACTGATTTAGATCATTGTACCTG
This sequence comes from Camelus ferus, assembly GCF_009834535.1. Lineage (NCBI taxonomy): Eukaryota > Metazoa > Chordata > Mammalia > Artiodactyla > Camelidae > Camelus > Camelus ferus. The sequence continues at coordinate 64,318,857 of NC_045732.1, read as the reverse complement.
AAACATCACAGCTGACTCACTTTTATGATTAGCAAATATTTTATTTCCTGGCAATATGTCCTACTATGTAAGAGAAGAGTCCTGAAAAGAGCTTCTTTTTAAGCTTAAACCTCTTTACCTCTCTAAGAAAATTCCATACGTTAAGTAAATTACTTCAGAACATAGTCTTTATGTAATGTACAATTACACAGTGACATCACCCAAAATGTGCATTTCCTCTTTATTTCCCATATGTAAATTCTCCCTGTGTTCTTGAAAGCAATAAGAATGAACTTACAGTAATCAAAAGATATGATGCTAAATATCATCTTTTATAACATAAAATGAAACAATATAGAGACACAATTTTCTGAATCATGGGCATTATCTTTGCATGTAGGCAAAATGAAAGATTATTAGAAAACAAAAGTTTTCTAAGAATCTCATTCAGTGTACTAAAAATGTCTTTCCTATATGAGAATGGATTGCTGTATAAGACCAACAAAGTCTTAATTTAAAAAAGAGCTGGAAGAAAGAAAACAACCATATTCAACTCCCCTCGGAAATCAGCCCAACTGTTTCTTTTGGTCCACCTTTTAAGATACACTCTCTAGATAGTCTTTCATTGACTGGTAGGTTCAAAACTAGCAGTTTCTGATTTGGCATCCAGATGTGAACCACTGCTTTTGTTGGTGGACTTGGCTTTCAGGCTCTATTTTTGATTAAAGCACATTATCTGGTATGTGAGCCCTTTGGTGAGAGAGCAATGCTGATATAACAAAGATAAAACAGTTGGATAAGCTGCAGACTCAGAAAGAAATGTTGGAACCCTGATGAAGGGAAGTTTGTCTGAAATTCTCTTTCATTTCTTTTCATTGCAAATACAAACCAACTGATACTATGTCATGTGGAGTTTCCAAATATTATTTATAAGCCAAATATTTGATCAGTTTTCTTTACATCTACCTAGAGATCTCCTAGAGAAAGCAAGCCTGGGAACAACAATAGAATTGTTCTAGTGCCTAGCAAACCAGAATTTTTATGTCCAAATTCAGAGATTCAGCTCTGCAGGTTTCAGAAAGACTTCAAGAGAATAGGTACTACTGTGAGAGAGTTCATTACAAAAGTTTACAATTGAACTGGGTGAAGAATTCTAGGAAAGACAAAAGACACGTTTTACTTTGTCTATGAAATAATTTTGCTTTAATTCAGTGGTTTTGCAACTATAAGAAAACAGTGAGTTTAGCAATGCTTCTGTGCAAGTGCTACCATGTTATGATACGAAATCTGCTTAAGCATGCATCTGAGTAATAATGCAGTTTAAAGAGAGTGAGAGTATTGGGACAGGGGCTTTGCAAGCAAATTTGAATACCCATATGACATAAGCTGTCAGTTATCATTTAATTTTATCCTAAGCAGTCACTCAAAACTTCAGTGATGTAGAGCCCACTCATTCAGTATTTCTAATTTCAGCAAATATTATATTTAGTTGGTTCAATTAAATATATTGCTTTGAGGCAATTCAGTCATGTTCATTTGCTTATAAAGGCTGTGTCAAAGGTGAAAAATCCTTATTATTACCGCGGAGCCTCTACTTGAATATGTTTTTATGTTTATTTTGTTGTGTATCCTTGAATGCATTAAATCCATATAGCTTTCAATAAATTCTATTTAATACAGATTTTTAACCAATTTCAGTAACTGACAAGCCCAGAACTGTGTTAGATCCTAACAAGATTCAAAAGAAGCATGGCATGATGAGACAAATGCTAAGACACATGAAACAATCAGAGACTAATGAAGTGCTACATCACGTGGTGAAGAGCTACTAATTTTAAAAAGCAAAAGAGATGCAGAGAAGGGTGAAGTAAATATGGGACTGGATTATGAAGGCACAGGGGCAGGATGTCAACCTTTGAGAATTGGTTTGGTTTAGGTAGGTAGAAATAAGCTGGGAGAATATTCAGCATAAGGGAAATAGCCTAAGAAAGTACATGGCAGGTGGAGTACATGCTAAGATATAGGAAATAATTTGGTAGAGAAGGACCATATAATTCAGGACCTAGAAATCATAACAGAAACTTTTAATTTGAGTTGAAAGGCAAAAGGAGATTACTGAAGGATTTTTTTTTTTACTATGAAGTATGTCATGCCCCAGAAAGAGTGCATAAAATGGATTGTGTATAGTGCTGCCATGAGTATTGGGATGCATGTATCTTTTTGAATTAGAATTTCCTCCGGATATATGCCCAATGTTCACAGCAGCACTATATACAATAGCTAAGATATGGAAGCAACTTCAATGTCCAACAACAGATGACTAGATAAAGAAGTTTTGGTATATTTCTACAATGGAGTACTACTCAGTGATAAAAAATAATAAAATAATACCATTTGCAGCAACATGGGTTGACCTGGAGATCGTCATTCTAAGTGAAGTAAGCCAGAAAGAGAAAGAAAAATACCATATGATATCACTCGTATGTGCAATCTAGAAAAAATAAAAGAAAGGGGAAGAAAAAAAGACACTAATGAACTCGTCTACAAAACAGAAACAGACTCGCAGACATAGTAAACAATCTTATGGCTACCAGGGGAAAGGGGGTGAGAAGGGAAAAATTTGGGAGTTTGAGATTTGCAAACGTTAATCACTATATATAAAAATGGATAAAAAACAAATTTCTTCTATGTAGCACAGGAACTGTATTCAATATCTTGTAATAACCTTTAGTGAAAAAGAATATGAAAATGAATGTATGTATATACATGCGTGACTGGGACATTGTGCTGTACACCAGAAATTGACACATTATAACTGACTATACTTCAATAAAAATAAAAAATAAAATAAAAAATGTATTGTATAGCTTAAAGAATGATTTATTAAAGAAACATGTTTCCTGCACTCAGTTTAAGAAATGGAATAATACAAGTAATTAAGGATCCCTTTATAACTTTTCCCAATCACATCACACTTCAGTCATTGCAGAGAAAACAGCAATCCTAAATTTTGTGTTAATGGTTCTCTTAGTTTTCCTTAGTATTTTAATACTTATGTGTGCAATCCTAAACAATGCATTATTTACTCTTCTTGGCTTTGGACTTTTGCTATGATGCTATATATAGCTTTCTGTCACTTGTTTCTTTTGTTCTAAATTGTACCTTGGAGATTCATGCATATTGATGTCTGTAGCTGTGGTTCATTAAAATTTTATACATAGTAATCCACTGTGCCAATATGACACAGTTTCTTTTTCCTGCCAACTGTGGATAGACTATTAGGTTGTATTCAGGTTTTGCTGTCGTGAAAATTGCTGTTTTAAGCTTTTGTGTATGTGCCCTTTGTTAGGACATCTTGAGAGAAAAGCCTAGGAATGTTGTTTGGTCATAAGGTATTCACATGTTCAATTTTACTAGACAATGTCATACTTTTATTCAGTGGAAATTTATTCTTCCACCAGCAGAGTATAAAAATTCTCATTGCTTCATGTTCTTGTCAACACTTAATATTGTCAGACTTTCAAGTTTTTTCCAACCTGGTGAATATATATTTTATTTAACCATGGATAATTTACACTATACAGATTATTAATGAAGGTGAGTATGGTTTATATATTCATAGGCCAGTTATGTTCCCTTTTTTTGTGAAATGTCTAGTCATGTTTTCTTTCTATTTTTCTACTAGGTCAATAGACTCTTTCTTATTGATATATAGGAATTCTTTCCATGTTCTGAATAGTATGAGTTGTCAATTATGTGTGATGCAAATATTTTCGCAGGTTATGGATTGTATCTTAACTCTACTGTGTATTTGATGATCAGATTTTTTTTTATGTTTTAATATAGTTGAACTTATCAATCTTCTCCTTTATGGTTTCAAATCTGGGTTTTTTGTTAAGAAGTCCTTTCCTACCCCAAGGTTGTATTCAGATATTCTCCTGCATTTATTTCTAAAAATTTTATAGCAAATGTTCTTGAAATGTCATATTGGAATCAACATCACCTCGGAATTTGTTCAAAATGCTAGTTCTTGAGTCCCATCCCAGACCTATTGAATCAAAATTTCTGTATAAGAGGCTTAAAATTTTGTTTTTAACAAGCCCTCTAGGTGATTCCGATCCATGCTAATGTTGGAGAAGCATTATAAGTTTTGGATTTTAAATTGATTTTGGTATATAGTGGGAACTAAAGATACAATTTCATTTTTTCCTATGTGAATATCTATTTTCTCAGTATCATTTATAATTTTAAAAAATACTTCAACTGCATCTCACAGATTTTGATATATCATATTTTCATTTTGTCCAGCTCAGAATGTTTTCTAATTTCTCCCCAGATTTCCTTTCAACCCATGTCAATTAATTTCAAAATATGTGGGGATATTCTAGATATTTTGTAGTTATTTATTTCTAGTTTTATTCTATTAAAATAGGGGCCTTACTTGATATGATTTCAATTCTTATAAAACTTAAGATTTTGGTCCCAAAATATGGTCTAATTTGGTGCATATTTCCATGTGCCTTGAAAAAAAACTGTGTATTCTGCTGCTTTGGGGTGGAGTGTTTTATAAAATCAGTTAGAGCAAGTTGCTGGATAGTACTGATTAAAGTGTTTATATTTTTACATATTTACCATATAACTCTTCTATCAATAATTAGAGGGGTATTAAAGTCCCCAGTTATAATTAGCGATTTGCTTATTACTCCTTTTAGTATCATGAGATTATTTATATTTTTAATTGTGGTAAAATACACAAAACATAAAATTTACCATCTTAATCATTTTTAACTGTACAGTTTGGTTAGTGCTAAGTACATTTACATTATCGTGCAGTCTCCAGAACTTTTTCATATTGCAAAACTGAAACTCCATACACATTAAACAACAACTCTTCATTTCTTCCTCTCCCATAGCCCCCCAAACCACCATTCCACTTTCTGTTTCTATCTAGACTACTCTAGATATCTCATATAAGTAAACATAAGATTTGTCTTTTTGTGGCTAGCTTATTTCATTTAGCATAATGTCTGCAAGGTTAATCCATATTGCAGCGTTTCCTTCTTTTTGATGGACATTGAATGTATATACTTCATTTTGGTTTTTTGTTTGGTTGGTTTTTTTCAGCTTTATTGAGATATAATTGACATATAACATTGTTGCTATATGATTACCATGGTAGAGTTAGCTAACACTTCCAACATATCACATAACTACCATTTCTTTTTTGTGATGAGAACATTTAAGATCTACTCTTTAAGAGATTGTCAAATATATAATATTATATATACAATATAAGTATAGTATAACAGTATTGTTAACTATTCAAATCACGTGTATGAGATCCGCAGAACTTTTTCATCTTCTAACTGAAGTTTGTACCCTTTGACCAACATATTCTTATTTCCCCATCCCCAGCCCCTAGTAACCACCATTGTACTCTCTGTTTTTACAAGTTTGGCCTTTAGGATTCTACATATAAGTGATGTCATAAGTGTTTTTCTTTTTCACCTGATTTATTTCACTTTGCATAATGCCCTCAAGGCCTATCCCTGTTGTCACAAATGGCAAGATTTCCTTGTTTCTCATGACTGAATAACATTCCACTATATATATACACATATATATACATATATATACATATATATATATATATATATATATTCCACTTCCTCTTTAGCCATTAATGAATTGACAGACACTGAAGTTGTTTCCATATCTTCATTATTGTAAATAATATTGCAGTAAAAATGGGAGTGCAGATATCTCTTCAATATCCTGTTTTCATTTCCTTTGGATTTATACTCAGAACTTGGATTCCTGGATCATATGATTTCTTGTTTTAATTTTTGGAAAAACCTTCATACTGTTTTCCATAGTGGCTACACAAATTTACATTCCCACTAACAGCATACAAGGGTTCATTTTCTCCACACCCTCACCAACACTTGTTATCTCTTGTCTTTTTTGTAACAGCCATTCTTTTCCATTTGTTGCCCTATAGATTACTACAAATAATTTAACATTTCAGATTCTACTTAGTGATTATATTTTAACACTATAAGTAAAATGTGAAAGTCTTACAATTATATAGTTCTCTTTGCCCTACTCTCAGCATGTTATAACTGGCATACATATTATGTTTACATACATTTCTTACCTTCAACATATTTATATATATATTTTTTTCCTTTCAACAATCATTTATATTTTAACACAATTAAGACAGTCTATTCTATTTACCATTTCTGTTGCTCTTCCTTTACTCTAGAAGTTCCGGGTTTCCTTCTTGTATTATTTTCCTTCCTCCTGAAAAACTTCCTTTATCATTACTTTAGAATAGATTTGTGAGCAACAAATGCTATTATTATTTTTTTCTTAATATTTTTATATTGCCCTCATTTATGAAAGATATTTTCACTGGAAATAGATTTCTGGATTGACAATTATTCTTTTCTTTAAGCACTTTAAAGACGTTGTTGCACTGTCTTCTAGCCTCCATGATTTCTGATTTCATGATATCAGTCCTTTCAATTAGTGTTCCCTTATTTGTAATATGTCAGTACTTTTCTCTGTCATTGATTTATCCACAATTGGTTATAATATGTCTAGATATGATTTTTTTTTGAATTTCAGAAGAAATTCAAATAGGGATTTCCTGAATTTTTTAATCTGTAAATTTATACTTTTCATCTAATTTGGGAAGTTTGTTTCCAGTAATTATTTTTCATTTTTCCTGTACCAGTCACTTCCTTCTCTCCTTCAGGGAATTTAATGATACAAATGTAAGATTGTATATTGTTGTACCACAAATCCCTTGGAATCTATACATGTTTTTCCTAAATACTTTTTCTCTTTTTCAGATTAAGAAATGTCTATTGGTCTGTCTTCAAATTCACTAATTTTTCTTCTATCATTTCCATTTGGTATTGAGTCCACCCAATTTTGTTTTATTTTTTTCTCAATACTGTATTTTTCAGTTCTAAATTTCCATTTGCTTATTTTTTCATATTTTTCATTTATCTCTCTGCTGACAATTCTATCTTTTCATCCATTTCAAGAGTGGGATCTCATTGGGATCATCTTGGATTTAGCATCTGTTAATTGCTTTCCCCTTGAGAATTGGTCAGATTTTTCTGGTTCTTGAATGATGAGTAGTTTTGAATTATATTCTGTAAATTTTGAGTATTATATTATGAACCTACAAGTCTTATTAAAATCCTTTGGAGGATGTTCGCTTTGTTTGTTTGTTTGTTTTAGCATGCAATGAACCTGGTTAGAATTAGACCAGAAGTTGTCTCACCTTCCATCAGTTCAGTTTTCAAGGCCTCTGCTATGCTGTTTAGTCTGTCCCTTGAAGGTGTCACTCAGAGGTTGGTCAGGGACCTGAGCAGTGGTTTACATGATAGTTGCTTTGCTTCTTTGGGTGTGTCTCACACATGGACACTTTGGGTGCGTGCTCATATACAGAAGAGGAATTTTCTTCTCTGTCTCTTCCCTGTTTGGGATTTCTATAGGTCCCTTTCCCTGTTCCTCTTATATGAAAGATGGGATTACATTTATTTTGTTTACTGCTGTATTTAGGGTTGATTTCTACCATATTACTATATGCTTTCCATTTATCCTACTTTTAATTTTTCTTGTCTTCTTTTGAAATGATTGTATTTGTTTCCTTTTTATTGAATTTTTCTCCTTTGTTTCAAATTTATATGCCCCATTTTCCATTTGTTTTAGCTGTTAGCCTACATATTTTGACCTGAATGAAGTTTAAAATTAATCAGGATCTTGATCTTCTTTCTGAATGATAAAAGGGTTGTAGAACACTTTACCTTTGATCTCCCCACTCCAATTTGATATGCTTTTCACTATTTAGATCTATTTTCTCTATAAATTAGATTTTTTAGTATTTTATAAGTCAATATTTGTTTTGATTTCCCCCATATTTAACATTATATTTGTCCCATATTCTCTCTTGCTAATTAAACTTAATTTTATTTTATTTTGTATAATATTTTTATTGAAGTATAGTCAGTTTGCAATGTTGTGTCAATTTCTGCTGAACAGCACAATCCTTCAGTCATATAGGAACATACCTATATTCATTTTCATATTCTTTTTAACCATAAGTTACTATAAGATATTGAACATAGTTCCTTGTGCTATACAGTAGAAACTTGTTGTTTATCTATTTTATATATAGTAGTTAGTATCTGCAAATCTCAATCTCCCAATTTATCCCTTCACTCCCCCCCCCACCCCGGTAACCATAGTTTGTTTTCTGTGTCTGTGAGTCTGTTTCTGTTTTATAGATAAGTATGTCTTTTTTTTTTTTTTTTCAGATTTCACATATAAGTGATATCATATGGCATTTTTCTTTCCCTTTCTGGCTTACTTCACTTAGAATGACATTTTCCAGGTTCATCCATGTTGCTGCAAATGGCATTATTTTATTTTTATGGCTGAGTAGTATTCCATTGTGTAAATATACCACCACTTCTTTATCCAGTCATTTGTTGATGGACATGTAGGTTGTTTCCATGTCTTGGCTATTGTAAATAATGCTGCTATGAACATTGGGGTGCATGTGTCTCTTTGAATTAAGGTTCCCTCTGGATATATGCCCAGCAGTGGGATTGCTGGATCATATGGTAAATGTATTTTTAGTCTTTTGCAGTTTTCCATAATGGCTGCACCAAACTACATTTCTACCAGCAGTGTAGGAGGGTTCCCTTTTCTCCACACCCTCTCCAGCATTTATTGTTTGTGGACTTTTGAATGATGGCCATTCTGACTGGTGTGAGGTGATGCCTCATTGTAGTTTTGATTTGCATTTCTCTGATAATTAGCGATACTGACCATTTTTTCCTGTGCCTATTGGCTATTTGTATGTCTTCTTTGGAGAATTGCTTGTCTAGGTCTTCTGCCCATTTTTGGATTGGGTGTTTATTTTTTTCTTATTAAGTTGTATGAGCTGTTTATATATTCTGGAGATTAAGCCCTTGTCAGTCTCATCTTTTGCAAATAAACTTTATTTTAGACCATTTTTTCTTCTATCTAAATTTCAACTTCTAAAACTTTTTAAAATGAGGGCCTGCTGGTGGTAAATTATCTTGATTTGTTTTTGGTCTGAGAAAGTTTTTATTTCATTCTTGTTCTTGACAAATAATTGCACTAGCCTGACAGTTATTCCCTCTAATCACAATGGAGATTATTAGTCCAGTTTTTGTGGCTTCTATTATTGCTATTGCTATTGCTATTAAGAATCCATTCATAAGTTCAGTTGCCATTATTTTTAGTTAATCCGTATTTTCTCTCTATGTTTAAGGTTCTCAATCTCTCTCTCTCTCTCTTTCTCTCTCTCTCTCATTCTGTTGTTTCACTATAAGGTATTGTTGTGTCAATTTAAAAAAATTTATCCTGCTTTTATTTTTTTAATGATTTACATCTTTTTGCCAGTCTGAGATGACAAAACATTTCTAGATGATTTTTTCAGACTTTCTTCCAGACAATTAAGTCTTCCTTTATCTGTGTTTAATACAGTGTTTAATAAACATACACAGTTTAATATGCTGTTAAAACCCCCAAAGAGTTTTGTATTTCAATGGTTTCATTTTTTATTTGTAGAAGTTTTACTTGTAGTTTTTCAAATATGGTTAGACATTAAATAGCTCTTTTTCTTTTTTTTTTTTTTTTTGCTCTTAAAATTTTCAAACTTCTGTTTATTTCTGTATGTATATGTAACATATTTATTTCTTTTTGTTTTTCAGCGCAGATAAATCCAGGCTTTATAGCTTTAATTATACATTCTATTTTAATTTTTCTACCAGAAATCATGCTGTGACTTATGATTTTTGTACAATTGCTGATCATTTTATTTTAACCTTTTCTGTTGGACTTCTTTGAGAATTGGATTAAAATTATGCTCCCCTAAAGGAGTTCATCTTTGCTTTTTTCAGTCACTCATGGATACTGCCAAAACAGCACTCCATAAAATTAAGTTGTCTGTCTGTAGATTTGGGGCCATACATGTAGTTGAATTTGGACTTCAACCCCCATGAGGGTTTCCTGTGTGTTTGAAATCTTACAGGGGATATATTTTTTTTTTCCATTTACCTAGTATGAAGTTTGAGGTAAGCAATATTCTTTCTGTTTGATTCTATATAATATATTTCTCTTTAACCTTATTTTACTGATTGTAAACTTTAGGGGCCCCAGCTTTATGTGGGTTCTCATGCTAGATATCCAATTTTGGGTAGACCTTCGACTTAATTTTATGTCACTTACCTCATATAGCTACTGTGGCCTAAGCACAAATCACCCTCATTTTCAGAAAAACAAACAAACAAACAAACAAATAAACAAAGAGCAAAATTTAGCTTTGTGTCTCTCTTTTTCACTGGATTTCTGCTTGCACTTTAGGTTTGACCTCTGTAGCTTACTTCTTTTTATGATAATTCTGCAATGTTTGTGAAATTTTTTTAAATTAGCTTTTCATTATATTAGTTGTTTTAATCAAGAGAGTTATGCAGAATATCTAGTCTACCATAATTTAGTTAAAAATATAGATTTTGAGAATGGAAGTATTACCATAAAAATGGTATTTGAGAACTATTAATTGTAATTGATATATGGAATAAATTAAAAAAAGGTCTTTCCGCAGTTATTTAAAATTAGCTTTTTTTAAATTAAAACACATTACTTGATATGTTCTAAATAACTGCAGTATGAAATACTATGATCCTACTTCAGACAGATTACAGCCTTATTAATGGGTTTCAATTAATCTTATAAAAGATCTCATGAGATTTTTAGTATTTATTTCATTGTCTTAATATCTAATAAATAAATACCATTTTGTCATTCTATCCCTCATTATCTACTTTCATGTAGTTGAAGATAATAAAGACAAGACAAATTTTAAGAGCTCTCTGATGACTAAACAATAACAAAAAAATAGTGACTGAAAGTCTATCTAGAAAAGACTTTATAGGTATAATGCCAAGGTGAGAACCACTTTCCTTAAAGTTTAATGTTCTGAATTAATTTGTAACATATTTTCTCTATAGTGGTGAAGCAATAGTGGATTCTTGCTAATGTAGTTCTCTTATTTATGTACCAAGAAAAAAACAGTATTTCTTTATTTCTACTCCAGTGAGTAGTCCAAACTGGGAGTGTATAGATCTTCAAAAGCATTTCTGTGAAATTTCTCCTATGTCCAATAGGAACTTTCTACTATATCCATTCCACTTTTCGAGTTTCTTCAATCATTATTTAACCATTCATGTCCTGGGCATCCTTTGACATGGATTATTACCCATAGTCAATCAGGAGGCTTAGGTTGAAGAATCCTGCTGAATCCCTTACGAGACGTCAAGGGAGCATATTTCAAACTGTGAATAGGGGTATTAAATCTGTGATAATATGGGTGCCACTCTTTATCCTGAACTAAGTAAATATATATTGTATTACTTTCTAAAATTAAGACATCGGTGATATTCTACTCAGGTGGAAAAAAAGAGATTTAAGGGAAGCAGCTTACCTGTTGAATGACAGATACGGAATCAAGGGATCTCAATATGTTGAAATCTGATATGCGTATATGGTAGAAACAAATATAGTGTCTTACACTTTATCTAGCTAAAGAAAGCAAAGGAGAGATATGGCTTAAAGCAGCATATGTGATTGCCACCCCCCCCAAAAGAATGTAATCTAAAGCTGCATTCAAGTGAGATGACAGGCCTATTCTTGTACCACTCTGCACTAGAATAGTGTGTTCATCTTGTAAGTACCATGGTTTAAAGGAGACATTAACACTCAAGAGAGACCTAAGATAAGAATGTTTTCAACAGTTATGCTATGTGAGGAGTAGCTTAAAAAACTGGGGATGTTATCTTGCAGAAGCCTAGAAAGAAGGTGGGGAAGAGGTGGAGAACATACATATTTCTTTCAAATACCAGGAGGACTTTCATGTACAAAACTGCCATATCTGGGTCTAATGAGTGCAAGTACAATTGTAGTGGAAAATTCACTAGAATAGAAGTGAAAGGAACTGGGTACTACTGTCAGTGCTTATGTTCATATTGCAGTGGTTTATTTTATAGATCTAAAATAAGGACATTTATCTTGATGGTTAGGATCCCTTTTAGCTTTGACTTTTTTGATGTTGGAGCAATTACTTACATAAAAAGAATTTTGTAGCATGATGCTTTCTGTAAAGGAAATGGGCAACTTCACATAGCAATTTTACAGTCACTGGAGGTGTTTAAAGGAGAAGAATGTTGAGGAACAGATTCATGGACTAGGTAGATAGTTGGACTAGATTAACTCTAAATTCTTTGTCTACTCCAAAAGTTTTTAATTAGCAAGCAAAGATGAAAATAGATTTGGAAGCACTTTTTAATGTAAAGAACGGTGCCTCTATACACACTTACACTTTTCTGTATTACTCTACACTCCTTGCCATGGTTTCAAACGTTCTCTTTTTCCAAGAAGGAGATGATGGTGTTTAATTTTATGTTTCAACTCCATTAGACCACAGAGTGCCAGATATTTACTTAAATATTATTCTGAGTGTGTCTGTGAGGATGTTTCTGGATGAGATTAACATTTGAATATGCAGACTGAGTAAAGCAGATAGTCTTCCTCAGTGTGAATGGGCCTCATCCATCCACTGAGGGCCTGAAAGAAACATTGACAGGGGAAGGGATAATTTGCTCTTTCTGCCTGTTTTTGAGCTGGGACATTTATCCCTTCTTGATTTTAAACTTGGACTTGGACTGGAATTTATACCATCAGCTCTCTTGGTTCTCAGGCCTTTGGACTCAGACTAGCCCATCAGCTCTCCTGGGTCTCCAGTCTCCAGTTTGCTGATTGCTGAACTTGGGACTTCTTAGCCTCCAAAATTAAGTGAACCAATTCCTTATAACAAATCCCTTTATATGTAAATATGGAAAATCAAAATGGAGTTGGCATTCTAAGAGAGCTTCTTAAATAGAGCCAGGAGGCCATAGAGGAAGTGTTACTTATGCAAATCTCAGCTTGGATGGAATCTGAACTTTTGAACACTTACCCTCCTATCGAAGATACTTATCAGAACTTATCAGACATTCACTCTAAAATAACTTGTGACAGCTGATCTACTTATCAGACCCTTACCCTAAAACAAATCGTGATTCCTTAAGGACAAATATTTCCTGACTTATGTCAGAGTCAATCACAATTCTCACAGGGCAACTTTGACAACCTTGTGGCCTTTGTCTTTATAAGCCCCAGACCCTTTTCCTTCCTCAGAATACTCTTTTTGTTTTACCCAAATCTGTGTCTCCTGAATTGTAATTCTTAAGCCCTCAAATAAAGCCATTTTGTTCTTTGCAGCCTTCATACTGATTATTGGTCAACAATATCAATAAATAAATGTATATATTTATATATATATTTTTCTATTGGTTCTGTTTCTCTGGAGAACCCCAATACAGAGATTCTATAAATACCTTAGAATTATATATGCTGTTATCAGGCAGCATGGGCAATTCTATACACTGGTATATAGTAGTATTTATACTATTCAGTGACATTGCATAGAAGGAACAGAAAACCTAGGTTTAAATCCTGGCTTTACTACTCATTTTCTTCATTACCTTTCCTATATTAATTTCTTTATACGTAAAAATGTTAATAATAATATTCACCTTAGCAGAATATATGTGAATTAAATTGTCTAGTACACTGTTTAGTTTGTTACAGGGCTCAAAAAGAAGTGGTTGAATTTCGAGTACACTTAGTTTATACACAGTCCATAGTTTTTGTAAACTATGACTACGGAGTCAAATAGAAACCAGCTTAAATCTCAGTTATGTTTCTTATTCTCTGCTTTATCTTACGTAATTTATATAAGCATTCTTAGCCTCGGTTTCCTAATCCATAAAATGGGAATAATGACAATACTTTCTTCATTAAGTTGCTGTGAAGACTAAATTAGATAATGTAGATAAGGTTTGTCGACTGAAATAAATGCACAGCCTAAAAGTTGAGAGTTATGTTTTATTTGGCAGACATTTCTGAGGACTCGAACCCCTTCGAGCCCGGGATGACAGCCTCTCAGATCGCTCTGAGGGACTGCTCCAAAGAGGTAGGGGAGGAGCTAGGATATATAGGAGCTTTACAACAAAGACCAGGTAGTTGGAACATTAAAAGATTATTTGTTAACTAAAGAAAACCAGGCACCTCAAGTTAAAGAATTTAGTGCTTTTCTATGTATGGGAGGAAGCAAACATTTGGTCTCATTGAATTCATTCCTTTGACAAGCACCTAGCCACCTAGGGCCAGTATCCTGTCCTTTCTTATTCTGAGTCCCCTCAGGGTGCATCATTGTGAGTGGCTGCAGAGGCTGGGCTGCAGGTTTGTCTTCACTGGGGGGTGGCGGCAGCTGCTGATGACTTGATGGCTTCAGCATTCTTTGTTTACTGATAGGGTTTGCAGTATTTTTCATTCACAGGTTCATAGTAATGTTCATATTGCTCCAAAAACGTTAGCTGTTGTTATTTGAGTAGGTACAACCCACGAACAATTTAACAGCGGGTCTAATTAACACTTTTTAGTTTAAGCTGTATAGAGAGCTACCCCTCAATAATACTTATCAAAGGGAAAAAAAACTATAGATAATAGAAAATAACGGGCTCTCTCCAAACATGTTTATTTGTCTTAAAATACAGCCAGACACGCATGCTTTCCAACTTTTCCTGGGCATCTGCCTTCTGTCTCTGCTGCTAGTAGTGCATCGGCTGGGGAGAAAAGGGGGACGGCGAGGTGAATGTATGCAGTGAGGAGAATTAGGACCTGGGGAAGAGAAGGAGGAAGAGTAAAGAGGACATGGATAGGATGTGAAGAGCTCTGAGACCTCTGGACTTCATCAATATATGTCATTTAAGAACATACACATAATTTCAGAGCAATCTTTTCAGGATTTTTAGAGTGAATCATTTCCAGTCTTACCACTGTCTATTTCCCAGGATACAGACCAGGATATGTGAGAGAGGCACCAGAAAGAATGTGAAGTGTAATGAAGTTCATGCATTAACCCTTTCTATCTCCTAGCTTCTTAAATGTGCCTTCCCATGTAATTGGCTGAAGAATCTGGGCAATGAAAGAAGGTCAGAGAGTGGCAAAATGAGTAGCAGAGAGAAACCTGCCAGCATTTGAGAAATGAAGCATAAATAAGAGAGTTCTGTCAATCTATATTTCTGAAATTTCTCTTTTCATTTAACAGCCACCTCCAAGCAACAAAATACTTCTGAGTTCAGTTGAGTAGATGAGCTGTAAATCCTCTCTCTTCCACACTTGAGGTAAGAAAGAACCCTAGTTAAACTGTGACTTCGGTTTGTATAAACATGTAGCCAGAGATAAGTTTCTTTAAAAAGGAAAATCGTTTGCAGAAAACAAGAAAGCAAAAGAGAACAGAAAGAAATGGACAAATCCATTGAAAAGAATATAATCAAAACTTAGCAGCCTCTCATAGTTTTCTTTGTAAAAGAAACAGAGTATGTGAGGCAAGGGACTCATTATCCTGCTCCTAGCCAGTAATTCATAGAGAACAGAAACTGGGAATGGGGCGGTGCTGCCTAGAGAATTGTAAGTCAGAGATAAATCCATTAGTTAGCGCCACTTACTGTTTACATAATAGGGAGCCATTTGAAAGATTCTCAGTATGTTTTGGAAGCCCTTCCACAGCCCACATACTAAATGCACAATTGGCCACAGTAGATTTTCTTCCATTCTTATATGCTTTGAATTTCAGACACTCAAACTGGGAATGCTGAGAGACAGAAATCACTCCAGAGAGAAAGGTGTATTATCCTTAGGTAGAAAGGGAGGAAACAGGAACAGAAGGAAGATGCAAACTTTTAAGCATGGCAAACACTTCAAGACAATTGAGACTAGCTTGATTTGTTTTGTTTTCAGTGAATAGAAAGATCACTTTGAGTGCATTTTTCTAGGGATAAATTGTCTAAAACCCTGTATGTGGGTTTTCTTTCTCAATGATAATTTTTTCAAAATTTAGAAAAAAAACTACATCAATAATAGTAGACACATATAACGCTTATTGTGTTTCGTGGGTATCTACAATATGCCAATTGTTGGGCTAGGTGATGTGTGTTTGTATGCGTATATAAAACAACACGTCTCTTTATCCTCACAACACGGTTATGGGTCATGAGGTGGGTGCCAGCGTTATTCTCTTTTCACAGATGAAGATGCTGAACTGAAGATAGCTTATTAGCACCCCCCCCCCCCAATCATACAGTAAGGAAATGAGAGACTTTTCATTTGAACCTAGATCTATCTGACTCCAAAACTCATGTTTTTAATTACAACTGCCTCTCTAGTCTGGCTGCCGCAGACATCAGTGTTCCCACATTAGTGATTATTAACAACAGCTTGTCAGTATGTGTGTGGTTAAAAGATGTCACGCTTCTATAGCACTCTCACTGACAGAAATGGCTGCCCTCCTCTCCTCCTTTCTGCCAGCTCATCTGTGTGGCTCACATACTCCTTTCAGTAATCCAGTCTAAAGTTATTCCAATGAGGCTTTCTACTGGAAACCAAGAAAAATTGCATGCATTCTCACTGCTTTTTTTCTCAGATCAACCACCAAATCCAGCCCTCTCAATTACTGCCATGAAACACGGGGATAAGTTGATAACTAGATACAGATACTTCTATTACGTAGTGATCAAGTAGCCTACAAAGATGATTTTATTTCCTTAAGGATTTAATCTGTCCCTGCAGAGGAGCTCATATATAGACAATCAGCACCTAATTGTATCCCATCTTGTGTCATATATCCAGATGTGGTCATTCTCATCTTATCCAAAAGATGGTGAGCTCTTTGACCGCAGGAGCATGTATGTTACAATCCTTTTGTATCCTCCCTCCCTTAATTGATGGCATGGTGTTGCAGAAGGACTTGACTTGGTTGATTGAGAAAGAGAATGATAGAAATACTGTGCCAGTTGGCTTTTGCTGGATGAAATCACTCCAAAATGCAGTGATTTCCGTCAATAACCATTAATTTAGTTGTATGTTGGGAATTTGGGCTGGGCTTAGCTGGACAATTCTTCTGATTTCTGCTGGACTCAATCACATGTATGCAATCAGTGGCTAGTCAACCAGGCAGTTCTACTTTGAGGGGGTTGGTTGGCTGTTGGCTCTGGCAATGGGGGTAACTGGCTATGTGTTTCTCATAGTAGACAGGTTGGCAGCATTCTGTAAATAAAAGTGAAAATATACAGGACTTCATGAGGTGTAGGATCAAAACTGGCTCAGTGTTATTTCGGTCATATTCTATTGGCCAAAGGAAATCAGAAGAATAGCCTATGAATCAGAGGTAGCTGATATTCACATATTGATTGAGAAAGCCAAAAAATGAAAATTTATCAGAAACAGTTCAAAATTATTGAACAACTGTTTTGTGCAAAGTATTTTTAAAGCTATATTCACATTAATTCTGCTTGGAGGACTCCAGTAACTTGCCCAACATCACACAAATTAGTGACTCAGATTGTTTGAATCTAAATACAGTGATTTTCCTACCACTCAACACTGTTTCTCAATTAAAGACTGAGAGTAAGACAATATATCTCAGTCAACTTGCTCAACAAATCATTTTAAGTAACACTTCTTTGGCTACCATAGCTTAAAATTGAAATAATTTTTCTCCATAATTTTAAATGCATTTTACATCATTTTTCATAACTTGGCCATTGGTGTTAGGTAGACCTCACCCAAACCTTTACTCTCCACTTAACAGTTCTGAGCAAGTAACATCTTTGAGTCTCAGCATCCTTACTTGTAAAATGGGGAGAGTAATCACACTTATTATACAAAGATGTTATGAAAGTTAAACTAATACTTATAGAGTGCTTGGTACAGCATGTGACACAGGGCACTCAATAAATAAGTGTACATATATATATGCATATATATATTTACTTAAGTGACATCTTCCAAATACTTACACAAATAACTTTTTTCTTCAATACAGCAGAGAATAGCCTATCCATAGAACGATAGAAAATATTAATGATGGGGAAAAAGACGTAATAAATGGCATAGGCTTTGCCTTCCCTTCACTATAAACTCAGCACCATCAGGGTATTGGAACTCCCCCTATTACAGATGGATTGTGTAAAAGAATGCCAAAGAAAATGGAGGTTTTATTTAAATAACTGTATTTTCTACAGTGTGTCCAGAGAAACGCCCTGGGGCTGAAACTTTGACATTTGGAGGAAGCTGCCTTGTTGAATAAATGTATATGTCATTACTTTGAAAGAAGGGCTCTATCTTTGGAGTGATTTCTAACTTTAGAATTGTTTCTATTGGAAGGGGAGATATACTAAAAAATTCTCTTGACTACTGCCTCATTTATGAGGTGAAGGATTTTTAGACTATTGAATTTTTAGGCTATGTAAATTATTTTTGCATCCAAATCTAAAGGGGAAGTAAATACTTTTAAGTAAATATTTGAAATCAAATTGAAAGACTTCAGGGTCTAAAAAAAGGTATCAAAAACATATCTGTTTTTAGAGAAGACTTTTTTCAATGTGTGAATGTGTTAGTCTTATTTTCATGTAATATCTCAGCAAGAAGCATCCCAGGCTGCCAATGTTAACTTTGTCTCTTATAGTATAATTTGTAAGTAAAATTTTCTGTCCTTTTAAGGTGATAAATGTTACTTTAAAAGTCTTGAAAGTAACATGGTATATTAAGAGTTTCAGCTATAATATTTGCTATAATTGTCCCTAATAGCTAGGATATTCATTTATATTTTAAGACTATAGTTAATAAGAAGTGTTCTAACAGTCCCCCAAATTCCTCTCATTTAGAGCCTAGTTATGGCATAAAGAATGCGTAAGCAAATTTCAAATATGAAAGCACTTAATTCTGAGCATCTTTTAGTTATCACAAACATCCTACTACTTCACAAAGAACAGCAGCAAAATAAAATTGGAAAAAATGATGTTTGGAATGTGTAAGTTCTTTTTGAAGCCTGTCCATATATATCCACCATCTCATTTTACCCTCCTCTGTGTAGTTGATAAGGCAGATATTGATAATTTTTGTCTATGTTTATTCATATTAATCTGAAAGTTAACATGAAGTTTCTGGGTCAAGGCAAATTATTTTTACTTACAGCACTAACTGAATTTGCTCTCTTTTGCCTCAAATGTTTTCCGCCCAGTGAAATATGATGAGGGGCAGATGTCACCCTCCACATAACTAAAGAAAACCCTGAAAATAAGAATCTGGGATCTTATACACACATTTTCCCCCTTCTTTCCTGAGAAAGGGATAGAAACTTAATCTTCCTAATGTAAACAATTCTCCTTAGGAAGAAAAGAGGAGGACCCTAAGTTTTTAAACTTTGAGATGTAAATAAATATCTACCAGTGGGGAAGATAAGACAACTGTCTCAAGTTTGACAACCCCTAGAGTGTCTCCATGGCTCTGGGTCTTATCCTCCTTTGAAGTATCAGCACATATCTCCGGGGAGAGAAATCTCTTACTATTTATTCAGTCATCTTTTGAGTTACATAGTGTGTCCTCTAACTCAGGCCACAGATAATTTTTTTCAGAAAACCCTAACTGAGTAGTAACATAAAAGTATTTTCTCTACAGTCCCACAGGCATTATAACTCCCATGTTATGGATGGGAAAATAGAGACCCAAAGAATTAACTGACATTTCCAAAGCCTCACTATGTAGTAGTGAGAGGAAAGGACATTTGATAAGGGTGATTCTGACTCCAAGGTTTCATGCCTTTATAATACACTGGGTAACAAACTTCTATAAAACTTTTAAACAAGTAGTAACTGGAATATGAACCATTCATGCCTAGGTTTTATTAGCAAGTAAAAGTGCTTTCCTCTTAACTAGCAAACACTTCAAATCAGTTGTAAAGCCAAAATAGAGAGGCCATGGGGTTTGACTGGTTTGATGGGAAGAAAAGAGCTTTGAAGTGAGTTCTTCAAAGACTGGGGCAAATGTGGAGGGAGGAGAATGCTTAGAAGGTCAGACATAAGTCCCTTTTGTTAGAGGACTTTAGATATGGGAGAAGGTTCAGAAGACATGCAAATGTGCTCCTAACTAAAAAAAAAAGTGTGTTTGCTTACTTTATCATTTTACCTATGGACCTCCATGCCAATGAAAATCACCTTTGTCACATGAGTTCTATGATTTGCTTAGCATCTGGTATAATGACAGTATCCATGGATATATTTCTTCAAAAATTGTAATTTCAGATAATATTATATAGCAAAATAATTATTTATCAGGAAAAGTTACTGTGCTGATACTTAATATCCAGGAATCCACTCATATATATAGAATAGGTCAATGGGTTCCAAAATTTGGATCATATACCTCTTTTATTAAAAAAAAAATTTTGTTAAAGCAGTCACACCCCAATATATGTTTGTTTCCCATTCATTTGCATTCATGTACTACCATGTGTGATTTTATACATATTATAAAAGGCAAAAGTGGAAATTCTTTAAAAATGAGATTAAAAAATAAATAGAAATTTTAATATTTACTTTCCGCCCACCAGTGAGTTATCTTGTATACCACATGGGCAACCAATGCCCACTTTGGAGATCACTAGAATGCATGATAGTACTCTTTTACTATAGTTCAAATCAAAACACATGTGCTCCTGAATCACTGTGTAAGCTATTATTTTCTCACTTATTCCTAACTATCTCATTTCATTCCATGTGTCTCTTGTACTCTTTCCAGCATTTTCCATCTATCTTTTTTCCCCACTCTGGGCTTTTGTATTGATCTGTCTTCCAGTACACCAATCCTCTTTTCTGCTCTAATCCTCTGTTAAATCCAAATATAATGTTTTTAATTTCAAGTACAGCACCTTTTGATTCTAAGAGTTTCATCTGATTTTCATTTTTAAAAGATTCAAATTCTCTGGGGGAAATTCTCCATACTTTCATCTATTTTCTCCATTTTTCCTTTCATTTTATTGGCTATATTAACCATTATTTACTATGCAGTCCTTTCCTGCTATCACCAATATCTGGATCATCCATGGGTCTCTTTCTATCTTTCTCTTTTATCCTGGATTTTAGTGATTTGTTACTGTTCCTGGGCATGCCTTTTATGGTTTTGTTGAATTGAATGTCAGACTTCGTATATGAAAATTTGTGGATGATCTGAATCAAATGCTCTTCCTTCTGAAAGAATTTATTTTTTCTTGCAAGGCAGATAGGGTAAAGTCTAATAACAATCCAATCAGAGACTGAGCTGCCTTGGGACTATGGAGCAGTGTTTGTAAGACTAATTGCCTCTGAGTCAGTTGTCCTCCAACATAGCCCTCTGGTGGTCACAGCAGAGAGACAGCAGTTGACAGAACCCTCTCCGGTGAGCAGGTATTTGTCTCCACAGCACCATAACATCCCTGAACACTGTGGACTGATTTTACAGAGGCTTTCCGCTTAGCAACTTAGTTAACCTCTTGCTTCACACAGCTTAAGAATTTGGCAAATGTTATTAGGGTTAAGCCAGCCCCATGCCATTTTTACTGGGATCCTGGACCTTAAGTATTCACTTTTTTTTTCTATAGTCCAATGAAGTCACCAAAAACTCTGCTGCTTTGTTTTGTGCCTCTTAGTAGAAGTTCTCTACTTGCATAAGAGATAGGAGAGTGGAGGTCCAGAATCTTAGCCTTTCTGCCTTATGTCCAGTATTAGCAAATATCTGGAGGAAAAATGCATGTGTAGAAGGTCACCTCACCTCTATGTGGGTTCCTCTTCTGTAGAATCTTATCCCCTAAAGTTCTGTGGCTCTCTGATGCCAGTCATCTATCTATCATCTACCTATCTATCTATACATTTTAATTTATATTATAAAATATATAATTGCTTACATAAATACATATTTACGTATATAATATAAACATGTTTTTAGAAAGTTTTTTGCTTGTTCTTTGCAGGTGAGTTTCTATGCCATAAACTATTCTGTTTTAGAACAAATCAGCATTCCTCAATGTATGATGTACATTATAATTTCATCATAATTTTCAAAATCTTGTTCTAAAATACAGATTTCTGGTTATACCATAAAACAGTTGAGTCAGTATGTCATAAGGCCCTTTAGAGAGTGGCTACTTTAAGAAAATAAAGTGGGTGACATGTATGAATCCATTCTGAGACTAGCAACTGATAACCAGTGAACTAGATGAACTCTGATGCACTTTCCAGCTCAAATATTTGATGGTTTTATTATAATTTTTTATTAAGATGAGAAATAATGAAGTTTAGGAGTTCTGCTATTTACACACTTCACTTCGGGTCAGTGAAAAACTTTACCTTGTTTATCTAACCCTTTCCAAAATGTAAACCAACTGTCTTTGTTGTACCTGATTTTAATGTCAAACAAAAATCTATAAAGCATTTGGTTTTAACAGAACATCTGCTAACATCCTAACCTGCAGTGGTTCTTCGGTTTGTGGTTATTTTGCTTTTATTTACACACAAGTGAGAGACTGCAATTTTCACAGAATGGCTGCAAAGCATGAACTCTTCAGCAGATTAGCAATTGTTTTCAGAAGCTTTGGTGACAATACTCAGTAAACTTTCAGTGACACGGGAGTCTCAGGTTTATGTCTGTGTATGCATTTTCCCATCAATGAAAACTTTCGTGATTAAGGTACCATAAGGAAGAAAGAATCATCTCCCAGAAGGAAATTATTATGCCTATGGGCTTATCATGGTATAGTGCTCAGCACAACACCATATGCTGGTACTAAATAAAGGCCTTCAAATATTTAATGTTTATAGCATGTGAATCATTTCACAATATGATGCCCCTCTGTTGGGTAGCCCCAAATGTTTCTTGTAATTTGAGGATATGGGGATATGTTTGGGTGAAGTCCTCCAAAGCAATTATTTTCATGCTTCCAAATAAAAAGAAAACTTACCTCTCCAGAACAAAGGATGTAAGACCACAGTTGAGGTGTTATAATAAGAACCTTGTATCTCTCTGTATGTGTGTGTGTGTGTGTATAAAAGAGACAGACAGAGACAGAGAAAGGGAATGCAATGATTACTTGCATCTAGCTTATCCTATTTGTAGGGTAAAATCAAACTCTCCCTAGTTTCATGATGTGGCAGTGTCTCCACTGGAGAGATTCTCCAGGTGAAGAAACAGGTTTCAAAGGGTAAAGAGAATAATTTAAGGGAAAATTAAGGTGATATCTGATTGATAGATTGAATGCTAGTGAAGTTATATTTTAAAATCTGGTACTCAAAGTCAAAGCAAAGGTAAAAACAAAAAACAAAACAATTACCTAAGAAAACTCAGCATTCACTGAAATCACTTTGATTCAATCAATCACAATCAATCGTTTGTTGAGTGCATTCTACTTGCATTTTGTGTGCACCTTAAGGGAAACCTGAACTAAGTTTCTGTTCATATAGATAATGACAATAAGTGGGGGTAATAGGCCAGAAATCTCACACAGTCTCAGTTTTAGAGGTATTTAAAGATAATCTAGTTCAAACCTCATTAGATGCCTATCTACAAGGGATCATCTAGTCCACTAAAAGAAGCTTTTTTCATTAAAACAAAACAAAACAAAAAATCCTCAAAATTTTAAAAAAGCTATCTTTATAGGCCTCCCTATAACGTCTACCTTTTAGCACTAATTCTATATTGTGACTCACTATGGGATATTGTTTAGAGCTTTGCTTGTGATTATCTAAACTCTGGAGGTTGGAATGCAAAGGTTGTATAGGTTTCACCCAATTTATGGAAATAATCCTATGCAGATTTTTCTTATTGCTTTGAAAAATACAGAAGCCAAGACAATACCAGTGTTAAGAATTTAGATAGCGAGTATATTCAGGGATCAAAAAACAACTTTGTCCTGGTCGGCAGGGGCCAGCTAGAATAATGTTCTCATTTATTCAATTTGTCATCCTAGGAAAGATAAAGTAGTTGAGCCAAAAGTAGAAAGATCCTTTCTAAATTATCTGGGTTTTAGGAGAAAATAAGCCAATGAGAAATAAGCCCCTTATTCTGATATAACAGCTTCCATGAAGAAAGACCAGCAAGAGGCCAGTTTTGCACTGATAGAGAAGGGAAAAAATATGAAAGTTTGGAGGCTTTCTTATGAACAGCTTTACACATATGTAATCCATATACTATATACTTTCACATTTAAAGTGTACAATTCAGTGTTTTCAGTATACTCACAGAATTATGTAATCATCACCACAATATAATTTTAAAACATTTTATCACCCCAAAAAAGAAACTCCATACCCATTAGCAGCCACCCCTGTTCTCCCACACCAATCCCCAGCCCTAAGCAACCACTAAGCCACTTCATCTCTCTATAGATTTGCCCATTCTGGACATTTGATATAATGAAGTCATACAATAGATGACCTTTTTAATCTGGCTTCTTTTATTTAACAAAACGTTCTCAAGTTTCACCCATGTTTTAGCATGTATCAGCGTTCTTTTTTATTGTCAAACAATGTTCCATTGTAAGGATATACCAACTTTTCTTCATCCATTCATCAGTTAATGAACATTTGAACTGTCCCCACTTTTCTGGCTATTGTGAATACTGCCGTGATCAACAAGTGTATGCAATTTTTTGTATGGATGTCTTTATTCATTTCTTTTGGATATATACCGAAGAATGCAATTTTGGGTAATATAGTAACTCTGTATTTAAATTTTTGAGGAACTGTCAAACTGTTTCCAAAGTAGCTGCATAATTTTTCATTCCCACCAGTAGTGAATGAGTGTCCAATATCACTACATCCTCCACTACTTGTTATTGTATTTTTTTTTAATATCCTAGTAGGTGTGAAGTGATACAAGTTTCATTTCCATTTCCCTAATGATTCATGATATTGAGCATTTTTTCTCTGCTTATTGATCATACATATATGTTCTTTGGTGAAATGTCAGTTCACAATATTGTCCATTTTTGATTGGATCATTTATCTTATTATTGATTTGTAAGAGCTTTTGTATAGTTTGAATAAAAATCTTTTATCAGATATGGTTTACAAATCTTTTCTCCCATTATATGGGTTATCTTTTCATTTTATTGATGGCATTATTTTCATCACAAAAGGTTTTCTTTTTTTTAATTTTATTGAAGTTTAATTTTATTTTTTGTTTTGTTGCTTATGCTTTTGGCGTCATATCTGTGAATTCATTACCTAACCCAAGGTCAGGAAGATTTACTCCTATGTTTTCCTCCAAAAATTTTATAGTTTTAACACATACATTTAGGTCTATAACCCATTTAGAGTGTTTTTTCCTAATGTGGTGTGAGGTAGTGGTTCAAAATCACATTTTATGTGGATATCCAGTTGTCCCAGGATTATTTGTTAAAAAGTTTCCCAACTGAATTGTTTTGACACTCCCTTGTCAAAAATAAATTGACCACAAATGTAAGGGTTTATTTTTAAACTTTAAATTCTATTCCATTACTATTCTTATGCCAGTATTGTCTTCATATCTGTAGCTTTTTAGTAAGTTTTCAAAAAGAGAAGTGTGAGTATTACAAATTTATTATTTTTCAAGATTATTTTGGCTATCCTGGGTTCCTTGTATACACATATTAATTTTAGGATCATCTTATAAATTTCTCCCCAAAAGCCAGTAGAGATTTTGATAGGAATTGCACTGGATCTTTATATCAATTTAGGGAGAGTACTGCCACCTTAACAATATTGTCTTCCAATCCATGAACATAGGATGTCTTTCCATTTATTTAAGCGTCCTTTAATTGCTTTCTTTCTACAAAAGATATTTTGTAGTTTTTAGCATACAAATCATGCAATTCTTTTGTTAAATTTATTCTTAGATATTTAATTATTTTGATGATGCTGTAAAAATATTGTTTTCTTCCATTTCATTTTTGGATTGTTCATTGTTAGTGTATATTTTGTGTATGTCTTTCTTAGAATTTTCAATATATGAGATTATGTGATCTGCAGATAGAGATAATTTTACTTCCTCTCCAATCTGGATGCTTACTATTTCCTACTCTTGAATAGCTGGCCCAGATAGAAATTAAAGTACAATGATTAATAGAAATGACAAGAACAGACATCCTGATCTTAAGCGGAAAGCATCCAGGATTTCACTATTTCAGATATTATGTAAGCTATAGGTTTTTTATATATGCCCTGTACTAGGATGAGGGATTTCCTTTCTATTTCTAGTTTGTTGAATTTTTTTTTAAATGATGAAAGCATGTTGGATTTTGTCAAATGGTTTTTATGCATCTATTGATATGATCATATGGTTTTTGTTCTTTATTATATTAACATAGTATATTACCTTGACTGAATTTTTAGGTATTAAACAAAACTTGCTTGCCAGAATAAATCTCACCTAGTCATAGTGTATAATCATTTTTTAAATGTTATTGGATTTGTTTACTAACATTTTGTGAGAATTCTTATGTCATGATTCTGAGGGACATTGGCTTGTAGGTTTGTTTTATTTAGATGATTTTATCTGGCTTTGCTATCAGGGTGATACTGGCCTTACAGAATGAATTGGGAACTGTTGTATTCTCTATTTTCTCCAAAAATTTGTGGAGTAATCAATATTTCTTCATTAAATATTTAGTGAAATTCACAAGTTATATTGTCTGGGCCTAGGCTTTACTTTATGGGAAATTTTATTTGTTACTAATTCCATGTTTCTATAAGTTACAGGTTTTTTGGATTTTACAGTTTTTATTGAGTTAGTTTGATAATCTGTGACTTTCTGGGAATTTGTCCTTTTATCTAAATTGTTAAATGTATTGATATAAAGTTGTTCACAGTATTTTTTAATAATCTTTTTAATTTCATAGAGCTTAGTGATTATGTCCCCTCTATCACTCCTAATTTTCATTCAAAAGTTGGTTCTTCAAAGACATCAACAAATTTGACAAACTCATAGCTAGATGAAGGCAAAAAGAGAGAAGACCCAAATCATGAAAATTAAAGAATACTGTTTTTCACAGCTACCATAGAACTAGGGGGAGAGGAGGGACATATGAGTAGGCCAAATTAAAAATGCCACAAACCCTGTTGTTTTTCCTAAGGTTCAGTAGTTTTTCTTGAATACATTCCCTTCAGATTGTTGTAAGACTTTGGTTAATTTCCTGAATCCTGACAATATTGATTTTTGCAATTCTGTCAGTATTTTCAAGTCTTTTATGGAGCAGTAGATTTAAAGAGGTCCTTACTCTATGATTCTGAAAGTCATGCTTCTCAGCTGGATTTTTAAGCCAAAATATTATATTGTGACTTTTTCCATTCTCTTAGATTCATCTCATTATTCCAGACTATCGAATTATCTTTACATGTTGATTGCATAATATATTAACTCATCCAATCATATCCTGAATGTCCTTTTATCAATCTTTAATTAAATTGTTTGATTTACCTTAGGAAGGTTCAGACTGGCAAGATCCTGGAGGACTCCACTAGGAGAGACCTCTTAGTGACGAACTTTCAGATTTTGATTATCCATGTACTTTTCAAATGTGCTCCTTATCACATTGTCCTCATGCCTGCTGCTAAAGGATACATATCTAAGTTTACATTATGTACAATTTTAGCTGGACAACATTTCATTAATACAGGAGCTCCTGAATTTATAACCTCATATGTATATTGGAGTTTTATCTTTTACACACTTAACCTATGCATATGCAATTAATAAACCCTTGCTGCAGAGTTGGGCTTAGAGAATAGAGACTTTAAATAGAATAAACAATTCTGCTTGCTACTCCATTCAGTAAGCATGTGCTTTGGAGTGATTGTGAGATGGTACATATGACTCTGCTGTCCTCCCAGTTAGTCTAAGTTTCAGCATACCTCTTATAATGCAAACATCTTGCCATGCTCAGTGTGTTTCTTATTTTTTAAGATATGTATTTTTCATGCAATATGGCCCCTTAAATACAATCCAACTATTTCATCTAGTGCTCAGCGGAAGACACAGCAATACGTTTCAACACAAGAAGGAAAACTTGCTATGCTGGACTCACTGAAGGATAGTATGTAGCACTCAAACATTGTACTCCCTTAGAATAATTATAGCTATATTCTATTTATGCCTCATGAGCCAACTTTATAACCCATTTCCACATTCTCTACCCAGATGCATCTATGCCACTGAGCAAACCTGGATTATCACAAGGAAATCTTGCCATGAACAGTGGCAATAGCCTCCATTTTTTAACTTTATTTCCCAGTTTAGCCCTTAGTGTTGGTGAGAAAATACAAGCCACATGACAGACATAGCAGGAACTCTGTTTTTTGAAAATAGAGGTTATCTCTCTTTCATCAGTGTAGTGCTCTTTCCTGGAGTTGTGTGAGATATTGTCCTCCTAGTTCAGTTTTACTAGGCATACCCAAATCTTTCCAGTATTCTACCATCACGCTGCAAACTCATCGTGGTGTGCACTCAATAAAGGTTGATTATAAACTAAGCACAAGTTGAATAAAAGCTGGTGTCTCTATATACTACATCATTATTTGACAACCCAGAGGCAGATTTGTCCTTGTGCAATGACCTTGACATAAGGAGTTCAGTGATAATCAGACTGTCCAATGTGGCTCTCCAATTCTTGCTTAAAAGCTGCAGGTAGGCAGGTCTACAATTTCTAAAAAATAAGTTATGAAGAGTTGCACTGTCAGGAAAGTTATGCATGGAAATGAAATATATTTATTGAGTAAGATAATTCCCTTTTATATTTTTATAGCTTATTGATTGAGAGTATTTGGTACCTTGAAAAAAAAAAAACAGAAAATTGAAGTTGTTTTTTTTTTTTTTTCTGTCTCTATTGGGTTGTTTTTAGGCTATGCTATTCAGACAGCCTAGCTCAGAATTACCTAGAAAACAGACTAAAATGAAGATTCACTAGCCTAACACCCCTCCACTAGTTTTAAGATGTCCTCAGTTGATTCTGATATAAACTACAGTGTGAAAAGGTAGCTGCAGATAATTCTAATGTAAACTACATTTTGAAAACCACTGCTCTAGGCATTGTGGACATCTCAAGAAAGTAAAGCTGAGTTGTTCAGTAAGGCAGGGAGAAAGATTCCCCCACAGCCCACTGTATCTTGCTATGCTTTACTTTGTTAACAACAGAGGTTTATTTTTCTACTTTAAAAAAAAACAACTGTATTTTTGCCATTTCATATTTGGACCAGTTTCAGCACCCTTATTAGTGACCAAGCAATACTATTTCATCACCCTGTAGTGAGGCTCAGAGAGCCTGCTCAGTGGGAAGTGCTACACTTTTGCATAAGAATCCTGACACCTGGTCTCCTGGTTGTGGTTAAGAATAGTTTCACTTGAACTTGGTTCAGGAGAGGATTGTGTGCTGGCTGCAGGGCCACTTATTGATTTCAAAAATGTGTGGCTTGTTTCCCAAAAGAGGTTGGCTGCCACTGTGTTTATGAGTCACTTTATTTTAACATGAAGAGGAACTAAAGGGGGAATTGTTTTGAAGGATTTTGTTCTCCTAGCCCTTTTATCTTCATCAGCTCTTTAGATAATCAGTGCAACCCTATCACCATTGGAGGGAAATGTTCATTCCACTACAGACTTGTCCAGGTGTGAGAAGTTAACTTTCTCCATTGGAGGGTTACTGATGGGTCATCAGATGCTTTAGGTGAAACATGTTTATGGCTTTTAGGTAAGTTTTCTCAATTCTGTACACTGCTGTTCAGCCTGCAAATGTCTCTTTGAAATGCAAAATGGATACATGTTATAGTATAGGCAATGAGGCGATTTCTTTATTAGAAATTTAGTCCATCTGTTGTGCTAGAGTTTAGAGGAACAAAAATGCATCACAGAATTCTAGCACACAAAGGTATATTGGGAAATTAGTCTACCAGCTATCTCAGGTGCCCCTGAAGCAACTTCTGCTGATAATTGTCAACATGCATGTATTTCTTCTCTTTTTCCCTCTCCATATCTCTCAATCCTTTTTTTGTCCTCAGCCCATTCTTTTCCATTTTCTTTCTGCCTTGCCTGACTGAGGTCTGCCATTGGTAGCCAATAAAATCCAACATAACTTATAACCTAATCTAGTTCACTTTTCTGCATAGAGAACCACACAAAGCCTTTTATGAATACATTTAGGTGGAGAAAGAACTACTCAGGCTATTAGGACAGAGAAACTCGGTTTTAAATTCTGGTTACACAAGTAGCAATGTGACCTTAAACAATGGTTCTCAACCTGCCACAACCTCATTTTTTTCATGTGTAAAATAGGATTCAGTATTTCTGAATCACAGCATTAAAGGTACCACCATTCATGGCAAGCAGTCAGTAAAAGCTGCCCTTAAAACTGATTAATTCTTGGGAGAATTAATTACTTAGCTCTCCACATGAGATCATTCTTTATAAAACCGAGAGTAAAATGGGAGTTATAAAATGTCTTATGTGTTTGTAAGGATTAAATACAATATCACAGGCATAGTGTCATATCTGACATTTATTATATGTTCATTGAATGCATTTTATGCAGATTAACAGAAAAAATATTACTGGTAATAAGATCATTCATTCTGAATTATCCAAGATAGACTATTTGAAATTAGGACTGTAACCATATCTCTTGAAAAAAAATTACATAAAGTACAACATTTTGTGTACTAGCTCTATTTCTTGGAAGTAGACTAAAATATCATTTACTGGATCCCTAGGCATGACTTTAGATAAGGACTTGTGATCACCTTAGTTCCTGAGAATCATGTAAAAAGGTGGAATAATTTGCCTAGGGCTTGCTTGCCTTCCACAGCAGTATTCAAGCCCCAGAGGCAGAAAAATGGTATAAACGATAGTTACCTGGAGGTTAGCCTAAAGGAAGAGATCTGATATCAGTCCACTCTGATGCCTGGATACACCTCCAGAGCCCCATCCTGAAAGCTGATATCTAAATGCCTCTAAATGAGCCTTCTCCACTGGTATTTAACAGCAGAGTTACTGGGAAGGCAAAAACATTTTTGATTAATGAATATATTTTGTTAAGTATAATTAAATGCCTGGCACTCGACAAGAAACATTTAAAGCTCTGCAATGTCATTTGATAGTCAGATTGTTGATTTAAAGAAAATTAGAGCAATTTGGAGCTGGATTGAATACACTGCCACTCCTTTCTTTCTCCCCCTTTAATTCTCTACCTTACTGACTACCATATTGGATATATAGAGCAAAGATGGCAAATTTATCAACTGACCTCTATGAGGCTCCAATGAGAAGCAGTTAATATCTGTATGGGAACATGGGCCAAAGAAGAAGCATATGATACTATGCGAGCCTGAGGAAGGCTCCATGTATCAGGGACCATTGGGATGAAAGCAAAAGATGACAATATGTTTTGAAGTTTTTTAATTTAATAAAATGTAAACATCACCTATTAAAGCTCTTTTAAATTAGAGACTTTTCATATACATTTCTTTTGCTTTATAGCATCAATGTTTACATCTAAAACGGTACCTTATTAGGCAAGGATGAGACCATATATCATTAAGCTCTTATGAGGTCAAATAAAATAACCTACCTGAATCACAAGAATTTTATATTGTTATGAAAACCCAGATACCTGTAACCAATAATTCTATATATTCAGCTGAATAAAAAACAAAGTGAAAAGGTGAAACCAAACTTAATTGTGAAGTAAATATACTCATTTAAGAAAATAGAAATGAAAGTTGATAAATAAAATGAATGCCTTGGACATACAGTACTTACTTTATTTTTTTTTTCCTCAAGTTAAAGAAAGTTAGGAGGGCAAAGGAGCAAAGATTACATTGTTTTTTATCCATTAGTTTGCAGGAAGAAAAAGGCCCCTGTTTTTATTTGACCTTATATTGATTTAGTTCTTCACACAGAAGTTCAAAACCTCTCCTCCCTCCTTTTTTTTTTTTCCCCAAAGAAAATTTTTTTCGGGCAATCTTGTTTTCTCAGCAAAGGTTTCTTTCAAAGGAAAAAAAAAAAATCCCTGATGATCACAAAGGATGATAGAGGATGGCTTGTCCTTTTTCTTTAGAGAAAAAATGAAATAATCTATTTGCAAAATAATTGGGAAGTTCAACCAAAAGGTAAATTTGTCCTGAACAGAAGAGAAAATATCAAGAGCTAGCACAGAAAAGAATGATATTATACCAAAGGAGAACATGGAATCTAGGAATTCTCAGTAGGCCTATATTTTTCTCATAAATGCTTTTGACTTATAGTGACTACATCAGCCATATATCTAGGATGTGTGCAAAAAATTCTGGATCCAACCATACTTCCTGAAGCATCATATCTATACTTCGATATCAGATTGATACCTGAATGATACTTCAAAAGGTAGTTATATTTGGCAACAATAAATCATATGTGAATGAGGGAGATGGAAATCAGATTTCCAATTCAACTGAAATGATTGTGCTCTCCATTCTGTATCTCCATTACAGAAAAGCATAAACCTGGTACTATCTTTACAAACAAACAAATAAAACAAAACAAAAACCTAGTGATCGCAACCCATCAGGCTGACAGGTCCCTGATATATATAATCACAGTACTATCTCCAAATCAGCTATGAGCTCACTTAACTTGAGTGGTTATTGTAGGTGTTTCTGCTTGTTATGTGGTTCTTCATAATTCCTTATGGTTACCGCCCCTGTTAAATTTCTAGAGATACAACAGAAAGGACCCAAATACAGTTCGTGGGCATTTATTCATTCAAAAAGTATCACTGGCCACCTTCTAAGTAACAAGCACTATGCTAGCTGGATATAAGGGAAAAAAAGGAAGGAAAGAAGAAAGGGAGAGAGAGAAAGAGGAAAGGAAGTAGAAAAGAAGAAAGGAAGAGAAAAGGACCGGGAGAAAGGAAGAAAAGCAAAAGTAAGACTCACATAAAAGCTTGCAGGTTAATGGGGGTGATAAATGACAATAGAAAAGATAATACATTCAAATTAGCAAATGTGATAAATGCTAAAAATGAGGTATATCATGTGATAAAAGCATATAATAGGGGAATGTGAATTAAGTAAGAAATTTCAGGAGACTTCCCTTTTGTGACAATTGAGTAAAAACAAAACATCAAAAGTGAAAGGCAGAAAAGAGTGTTTCTGGGATTTGTTTCTATTCTGTACACCAGTCTGCATTCCTATCCTTGCAAACTGAGATGAACCAGGAAAGAACGATAATGATGACCTTTACCCACCCTGTTCTGAAGCCTCTTTTCAGAGCCAGAGGCAGCCCTAAACTGCCTGAAATGACATCCTTTCCTCTGTGTCACTCCCAGTCTTTCCCAAGGTCTAGAAAGACACCTTCCAAAGGGAATTTACTCCTGATTCAAAATGTACCCATCTAACCCATCATTATGCGATGATCTGGGGATGAACGTGAAAAATAAATAAAGGGAGAAGCCTTTTATTGTCCATGTATCCTGCCCATCAAAAGGTGATAACCCTTGATGTGTGAAATAGGTCTTCCTTTCAGGTTTTGAGTTTAGTTCTCTCTCTGTTGTTCTCTCCTTCCATTACTATGATATAACGTCACCAAACTCAATACTACTTTTCTTGAGAGTCTAGTCCTACCATACCACTGTCGTATATTTAGTTCACAGCAGCACAGATATAAAATATAAAAATAATTAAGTCAACAAGTGTATTTTCTGAGCTCAGTTCTCTAGGTAATCAAGGCATAAAATCATGTTTCTTCTGAAATATTTAATATTTGCTTTGTTATGTCCAAAGACATTTGGCTTCTTTTTCCCTCTGAGTATTTATGTAATATAACACAGGTTGGATTATTTTGGTCAATAAAAAATATTATGCCAGTGTTACTTTTAAGAGCTTCATTTTGTTTGGTTATTAATTTTTTAAAAAGACTTTTCAGTTGCAGAAACAAAGGTTACATGAAGTGAGCTATACTTTTTTTCCAAAAGATCATAATTTTATACTTTTGAGTCTTGGGAGATGTACATCTGAAAACAAGATTGAGAATGGGGCTTCAATAGTCATTTTCTTACATAGTTAAAGATATAATTAATGAATGCCTACATTCTAAAATTTACCTAGTTTATTTAAGGAATTTTTTTCATCAAGATCTAGCCATTCTTAGTTTAGTATTCTGCCACTCCATTCCCTATTTAGGCCCATCAAAGACTCAATTCTTTATTTCCCTCATTCAGTATGCATTAGACGTTCTTGTTGATGTTCCATTTATAATGTGTCTTGCTTTGACTATTCAAAGGCACATAATTTAGATGTTTCTTATACTTTTGTTAATAAATTGCTTTCTATTTTCTGTGGCTTCCCTATTTGTATTTTATTTCCTTACATAGATTTTTAACCAACTAAATGTTCTCCTTTCTTGCCTTTTTTGCCCTTTTTTAATATTCAGAATCCTCTGCCATTTGGAAGTCTATCATTATATGAAAATTGTTACTTGAAACATAGATTGATTTATGATAGCAAATATGAAAATAATATAACTATAAAAATGCAGGCATAGATTTAAGTAACTGATGGAATCTTTACACATCGGGCTATCATATAGCAGTTAAACTGATAATTGCAAAGAGTTTATAAAAACAGTATGGATGCTTATGCTATCATGATAAGTAGAAAAGACAAGCTATGTGATTTGAAATATTATATTATTATGGACTTGTAGAAACAAATTAAAAAAACACCCTGTATTGAAAAAGTATGGGAAGTTAGTAAGTGAAAGAAACAGTGATTAATTCTGGCAAGTGGGACTGTGTAGGTGATTTTTTAATGCTTTTCTGTATTTTCCAACTTTAGACAATAAAAACATTTTAATGAAAGCTAATATTTTTTACTGCCATGCCATTTTTACTTCCCCTTGAAGGTATGCTGGACCAAGTGAATTGCACTTAGTAGATAGGATACAACAAACAAGAAGGGAAAATGTCACCTTCAAGATTAAGTTAGAAAAACTAGGGCTTCTGACTTGCTCATGCTCTCTCTTTGACTCCCTCTTCTTTCTCAGTCTGATGAAGCTAGCTTCCATGTTGAGAGCTGCACTATGGAAGGGTTTATATGGCAAGAAACTGAGAGTGGCCTCCTACTGATAGCCAGCTAGGGAACAACACAATCAGCTGAACATATTTTAAGGAACTGAACCCTGACAACAACCACATAAGTGAAGTTGTAAGCAGATCCTCCCCTAGTGTAGGTTTCAGGTAAGACCCCAGTCCTTTCAGGCACCTGATCTCATCCTCATGAGAGACTAATATAGAGGACCCAGAAAATCCACACCTGATCTCCTGATTCACCAAAACCATAAATATTTATAGTGTTAATGTGTTAAGTTTTGTGGTAATTGATGTAGCAATACGTAGCTAATACAGATATGTTTTGACACTTTTAAACATTTTAGACTTTGTCTTACCCAAATATTCACTAAATAACACTTGTGATTAAAGGATGATCCAATAATAAAAATAGGGTGGTAGAAATCTGTAGCATTGAATAAATTAAACCAAGTTTGTTTAATCTTTTGAGACAAATGGTTGTTGTCTAATATTTGGCTGTAATTTAAATCACCAAGACAAGGACTATCCTAGAGCGACTGTGAATATAAGAATTGCAATGGATGAGACTGAGAAAATAATACCATACAGAAGAGAAAAGGAGAAATTCATGACTTGTGTGTAGTCTTTGGAGAAGGAAATCTCTCTCTCTACTCTTAACTTGCACATACAGGGTACAAGTTTATTCAAAGATGATAAGTAAAAACAAGACTTGAACAGGAATCCCCAAAGCTTTCATTTTAGATGGGCCTCTGAGAAAGCAGGGATAATAACCAATTTTATTACATATCACAACCCAATACACTATAATCCCTAAGGTAATTTTTGTTCAATATGTTAATGGCCTTTATAGTAGAATCCTATACAACAGTAAAAACCAATAAATTAGAGCTTTTATGAGTCAATATAGCTGAATCTCACAAATATTTAATTTAAAAAGCATTAAGTAAGAAAGTATAAAGAATGCAAAATTTATACAAAAATTTAAATACTATACATTACTGTGTGTATAATACTATACAGTGTTTAGCAAGATAAGGGTATAATAAATATTTGAGAAAACACATGGAAATAATGCCCCCCAAATACAGAATAATGGTTATTACCTTTACAGTTGTTAGAACTGGCAGTCACACTTTCAACCAAGTGATCAAACAGTATCATGAATAGTAGTAAAATGTAACATTGCAGACATCCTGACATGATACAACATGAAGAACCAGCATCACTTATGACTTTGGAACAAAAATATTTAGCCTGATTCACATCCAACATTTACACCTAACTTCCAGTTTAAAGAAAATACAGAGGATAGAGGACCATATTAAACATCACCTGGAGGAAACAATAAGGTCCAGAATTGGGGTACTCTAAATAACAACTGGCTTGATGTTTCCAAAATACCATTATCATGAAATAGAAAAAGATAAGAGAAGTATTCTAGAATTGAAGATTTAAAGACTTAAAATAGATTTAATTTTTCATTTAAAGACTTCTTGTACATTGTTTTTTTAAAGCAGCTATATAAGACATTTATGCATGCAGAGAGATACAAGATCTCTTTATGTTTGAAAATTTTTATAATAAAAAGGAGAGAAATGATGAATTATTCATTTATTAAATGTTAGTGAGATAACTGATTATCTATTTGGAAAAAAAATGTAGATTCTCACTTCACAACAAACATTTAGAAGAAAGTATGGAAGAATGTATTCATGCCCTTAGAGTAGGGGAGATTTTCTTAAACCTCTGGCAAAAGGCAAACCACAGAGGAAAAGAAGTACAAACTGACTATATTAAAATGAAAAACTCTGGTATATTAAAAGACTCTCTTACCCAGAAAGCAGAGCGTGAGACAGAAGTTTATGTGTAAATAGTTTATCAGGGTGTATGATCTCAGGGGGCAGGAGTGAGGGACAGGGAAGCCAAAGCAGGAAAGGTGAAAGAGCCAAGACAAGGATGTATTATTAATTTGGCAACCTCTGCTGGTTGCTTTATCTCACAGGACCATCTGATTAGCCATATGAAACACTTCTCAGAACTCCCTGCTTAGGGGAGTTAGAGAATGGATTGACCCACTAGCCTCCATACTGATGGTCAAAGTTTTGCCTCAAGGAGTATTTACTCTTTCACACTTCCATGATGTACCTGCATGAAACCTGAATGGGTTCTTGTAGTGTCTCATGGCCACTGCAGCAATAGAGGTGCCAGAAGGCTAGGACAGAGGATAGGAGCTGGAGGTACACAATTCAGGCCTGAGGTAAAGTGTTGTCAGATTGTATCTTCATAAAACTGGTCAGATCTGGCACAATAATGGTATCCGCAGCAGTGGCAAGAATATGATATAAGAGAGACCAAGAGGAACTGAAGATGTGCAAAGAGTTGTCTGATACAGTCCTACCCCTTGCACCCAAACACAAAATATGGGATAGTGATTATAACAAGAGAAAGAAGTATGGGAAATGAATTCAGTAGGAAGGTATATAGGAATCTTCGACTATATATGTAATCTTTTTATCTT
The DNA here is from genome assembly GCF_009834535.1 of Camelus ferus. NCBI lineage: Eukaryota > Metazoa > Chordata > Mammalia > Artiodactyla > Camelidae > Camelus > Camelus ferus. The sequence continues at coordinate 64,281,250 of NC_045732.1, read as the reverse complement.
TAAAATCATGTATGAAGCAAATAAAATGTTCAAATTTGAAAAAGTTGGGTAGTACATAGGTGGGTGTTCATTATGCTATTTTCAATACTATTCTCTCTGACATTCAATGTAAAGTATTTCATTATAAAAATTTAAAAAACAAGTCTACAATGTTTGAAAAGGTAAATAACTTGCTATAAATTCATAGCTCAAGATAACCTTATTCTTATCTTTAGGGTTTATCATGATAGTCTTTACTAACCCTCAACCTTAATTTGGAGAGATAATTATTGGGTTGATAGTCTTTATACAATTTAATATCACTGGGCATTTAAAACACTTGTGGTTTTTCACAGTTGTTAGAGTGAAAATTTAAGTTTAAGGTGTCAGTTTTTGTGACTGCCTTCTTTCTCTATCAGCTTTACATAGTCCATTCTCTCTTTTCTTTCATGTGTCTGTTCCCTACAGATCTCTTACGATTATATGTAAAAGAGCAAGCCTACAAAGTTTTATTTCCTTAATCTACTTCTTATTCTTTGCAGCAAAATAGAATATATATTTGTTTACTTGGGGTTTCCCATAATTAGAATGTAAGTTCTATGATAGCAGATTGTTGTGTTAACCACTGTACGGCTAACATCTAGGAGAGTGCCTGGTGTATTTTAAATACTAAGTGAACACTTCATCAGTGAAGGAATGAAGAATAAACAAATGATTCTTTAAAGTCATTTTACACAGATGTCATATTTATTAAAGTCCTTTGTTGTTCATCACATGAAAGAAAGTGGAGACAGAAAGACTGAAAGTGCAAAAAACAGAACTCATGTCTCTGTGTATGGATATAAACACACACATGCAAATCCATGTTTGTCTGTGTGTATTTGTATTTATATAAAGTGTGTGTATACACACATGTAATACATATACACACATTTTTATTTCAATCAAGAGGACACGGACTTCCTGTTCTAAAGAAAAGAAAAAAGTCCTTAACAATATATATTTACATCATACTGTTTTGTCACTTGAAATGTAAACTATCCGACTTTCTAGAAAGGCAGGAACTATTCAAAGCTTACCTGAATAATATGTACCTTATTATAAACTAAAACAGAACCTATTTGAACAACTAGACTTTTCTGACCATGGGTTCCAAATTATTTAATGAACATATTAATAGTAGTTCTTATAATAACTTATAGAGAAACATTTCTGTACTTAAAAAATCTGAATATTTTATAGGCACTTCATTCTATTTGATTTATTTTATATTATTTAATTTGTATTATTATATAAATAAATACCTGACAGCCTTCTTGTTTAAACAAAGTAGGATGGTGGATAAAGGAAGACCCTGATCTCACCTTCTTCCACAAACACACCAAATCCACAATTACATATGTAGTAATTCTCACTGAAGAAGAACTGAAAACTAGCTGAACAGCTTTCTCCACAACAAGGAATAAGAGCTACATATAGACAGATAGGACAGGAAGAGATGCAGTCTCGCCAAAAACCCCACCCCCAGCATGGCAACAAACAATAGGGAGGGATTTCATGTGCCTGGAGCCTCTGCCAGAGGAACAAGGGATTTATGACCCACATCAAGCACCCAAGCCCTTGGGACCTGCACCTAGGCATAAGGGATGAGGGTCACCATAATGCCCTATATATTGGAAGTTCAAGATTCTGCCATGTAATTCTGTCCCTCAAAAATAGCCAGCCCTAGTGGATATGCTTTCCAGATGACAGCCTGGGGAAAAGGAGGCCTAATGGATTCAAATTTAATTCTGATTAAATTTTTATAAAAATGTCCTTGTCTACCTTGCATCTGACTCTTCCATATTAAAGATCTAGATGTGAATAGGAGATAATTGTAAAAACAAATACAAAGGTAAAGTATGGTTACTGGAATCGAGCACACTGATATGGTGAAGATAGAGGGAGAGGAGCACCTTACATCTTTACATCTTATGGGGGAGGGAGGGTATGAATTTTTGTTTTTCAGAACCAAATGAAAATGTCCTTGTGTGGCTCTCCCAGACTCTTGCTCTCAGCTCAAATTTAATTGACTAAAGAGTCTTGTCGCCTACTAGCTAAATCCAACCATGAATTAATCACTATCCCCCTTAACCTTATTGAGAAGTCTATCAGAAACAACAGGAGATGGCTCCAGCCCCAGTGCCTCTCATGCACAATCTCAGATGTTCTCCCTTCTCAGTCGTTCTGTTGGGTAGATGGCTGCCAGCTTGCTGATGATAGTCATGTAGCACAGGTTTAACTGACTGCCCTCAGGCAGACCCTCCAAAAACAAATTCAATTACTAAATTGAATCTGACATATTAAGGTTTATCAGCTGACCAGGAGGCTACATTGGAGGCCCTATAAACCTGTGCCCTCTGATTGATGTACGCACCACTGGTGGGGGCCCTACCCATTATAAACAATGCTTTCTTTCCGTGGGCATCATGTGCACCCCCTCTGCTTCTTGTGTGGAAGTCAGGCATTAAATTGCCTCTTTGCAGAAAATACGGTGACTTGTACCTTAGTTAAGGATGGCTATAAGAGGCCTTCAAATATTAAGGAAGCAGAGCATTGGCCCAGGGAGGCATGAAAATCAGTTTCAACTCACTGGCCAGGGTTGTTATAGAAAATAGAATTGTTCTAGGTTTCATCTTTATGAATCAAGGTGGATTCTGTACAATCATATTTTGTAACTGTATTAATACTTTGGGGAAAATGGAAAGGTCAAAACAAAATACTTAAGGATAAATCCACCTGGCTTTCTGTTAAGGACTGAATGTTTGTGTCTCCTCTGCTCCTCAGATTCAAATATTAAAGTCCTAACCCAATGTGCTGGTATTTGGCAATAGGACCTTTACAGAAATAATTAACATTAAATAAGATCATAAGGGTGAGGGTGTGATCTGATAGGATTAGTGTCCTTATAAGAAAAGACACCAGAGAGCTTGTGTTCCCCTCTACTGAGGCACACATAGAAGGGCTGTTTGAGAAATCAGCAAGAGGGTGGCTATCTGTAAGCCAGAAAGAGAGCTCTCACCAGAAACCAAATTGGCTGGAACCTTGATCTTGGACTTCTAGCCTCCAGACTATGAATAAATTGATTTCTATTATGTAAGTCATCCAGTCTGTGGTATTTTGTTATGGTAGTTCAAGCAGACTAAGGACTAAGACACTTCCTAAGGTACACCTTGGATGGGTTATGGTATTTGTTCAACTGGTTAGATTCAGTAATTTGAGATTGGGGAAGGCACATAGTTGAAGTCAATACACTGTATGTTGATTTCATCCTTATGCTTGGAGCCCTATTGATAGTAACATTAATTGAATGCTGTATGAGACAAATTGACCCTAGCCTTGTTGGTCAGATTAATCAGAGCAGAGGCATACTCATGGAAAATTCTGACAGATGCCAAAATGGTGTAGAAATGAGAGATGGATATTGTTGTGAGACAACTAATCAGCTCCTTATTTTTGGAAAATTAAGGTGCTTCAAATATTTTACTACTACAACAATGCTGCAGTGAATATCCTTACCTGTTTATCTTTGTACATACGCATTGAGTGCTTCTGCAGGAAAGAGATTCCTTGTACTTGAAATGTTATTTTAGATATATTCATTTATATGCCAAAAAGCTGTAATCATTTACACGTCTGTCAATACATTGTGAGAATACACCTTTGCCTATAGTTGAAAAATACGTTGTTTTAATTTTAATTTCCTGACTACAGGTGAGAATGATTACTTTGTCATGTTCATTCACTGCATTTCTTCTATAAATATTCCTTTCATGTGCATGACAAATTTTCTATTGGGTAGTTTTTTATTGAATTATAAAAACTCTTTATATAAATGAATTTTAGTTCCCTTTGTTATACATTATGAAAATATATATTCCAATTACATAACTTATTATGAAGCTATGCTAATGGCGTTTAAAGTCATAGAGATCTGAAAAAATTGTAGTTAAATTAGTCGATCTTTTCCTTTATGACTTACAGATTTTCTTTCTTATTAGAAATGCCTTTGCTGCTGTACATTTATTCTCCTATATACATCCTAATTTCTTCTAGTAATTCTCAATTTTTCTTGTTTATTGAAACTAATCATTTACTGCAATAGAGCACAGCCACATGTCTTCCATAAATATCTACCATGTGAGAATTTAACTTTGCAATTATTATGCACTCAAAATTTTATCATTTCTAGTCTGTTAAATGCCATCTGTTACTTCTTTTTTAGTTAACTGTCCATGTTTATAGAAAGGTAAAAATATAATATTCTTTATGAATTTATACAGCAAACTTTCATCAGGACAGTGGAAATTATGTTTTCTCTTTCATAGAGATATTCCAAAATTGACTTTGAATTTACTTTGCAACTATTTTTAGATGAGCATAATATAGCCCACAGAGGTGAAGATCCTTGCCCAAGGTCACAGTCCCAATTATCATACATATGCGTGTATATGCTTGTGTTTTCTCACTGAGCCACACTGACACTTTATTGAGGCCAAAAAAGGAAAATGTTTATAGAGAAATATGTGTGAAAGTTACAGAAGAAAGATTTTAATCAAAATTATGTATTTAATCTCTCCACTTCCGTTACCCAGCTGGAATCTGAGTTCTTCCTCATTCTACTGTTTTGGATGAGAACAGCTGCTTGTGATGACACAGGCAGTCTTCTCCAGCCTTCTGCTTCAGGCAGCAGTTTATGCCTTTTTCTTTGAAATTAGCTGGAACCATTTAAAGCATTTTCCTGTTTCCTCTAGGCACATGCAATACCAGGATAAGGATTCCAGCATCTGTCTTCTCAAGATTATGTGAAGTTTTTTTTTTTTTTTACAACATTTCTTGATTATTTGAGGGCCAGCAAATTAAGAAGGTGAGAAGGCAAGTTTGTAGCTAGATTAGATCAAGACAGAAAAACAGATGGAAAGTGGTCAATGTTTAGAGGGTAGAGGAGAAAAGGAGCCCTTGGGGATAAACAGGGATATTGCACATCAAAAGTGGTTCCATATTGAGAAAGGAGATACCAGGTCCCTACAGGATTTAACTTGGTGGGTAATAGACACTGTGAAGAGAATATTCCTGCACTGGGTATGTATGCTCTGGATTTACTTGCTGCACTAATGCCTCTCAGAAGGGTTCGTTTCTGCCTACTCAGCCCTATAGACCTCCATTCTAATGGAATCTTCTCCTGTTCTCCTCTTCTCCTGTTCTCCTGGTCAGCCTGCCTTTCTTCCCACCTGGCCCCAGTCAGAAGAACCTATTAATACTCTCCTTTGCTAAGGTTCTTATAATTCAGAAGTTTCCTCAGAGAGAATTTGCCTGGAGATGGGCAAAGAAAATAAGGAGAGCATGGACATAATAATATAAAATAAGGAGAGCATGGACATAATAAATTTTAGGGATGCCAGAGAAGAAAAGTACCAGTCTACCCACAGAATATAGAAAGGAATTCCATCTAGAGAATAAAAGAATAAAAAGCCTTTCAAAACACATGTGCATGTGTACACAAATGTGCACACAGAAGAAAAAAGGTTGCCAAGTTAGTGATGGGAAGTAAAAAATTATACCTTGGTGTAGCAGAAATCTATATGCAATCATTTACCCCTGTATAAGATACACCTATTATTAAAATTAATAATGCAAATCCCCTTACCAATAATGTGATAAAGCATCCCCATAGTGTAGGCCTGAGCCACATGATGAAGTAGGTGATGCCATTTGTACTTTCTTATTTCACCTCATAACCCTCAAATGCTAGCAGTGTTCTGTCTTCTAGAGCCTGGCTCTCATCTGGACACCAGCTCTTCCCTATTATAATGCTATGGGATTATACCCTACCCCAAGCATTGACATTTTACAAACTCCTGCTCAGCATTCAAAAGCCAAATTCCCTATGAAGCCTTCCTTAACTTCCTCTCTTCACAGGCAGGCTGGTTATTTCCTGGTTCTCAGCTCTCTTACAAGTTCTGAGTCTTCATTATTGTACTAACAACACTGTGCTGTAATTGTCACCGTCTTTGTTTCTTCCACTAGATTGTGCACTCTTTGGTGGTAGAAGCCCTAGATTTTTTTAGTAACCCCAGATGTATACCTGTACTTGAAAAAGAATAGAAACTCAATGTTTAAAGGAATCATTATCAATTTTTATTATTATTACACATAGGTTTTCTCTCTCTTCAGTGTTCTCCCCTAGAGATGTTATAGCCTAAGGATTCTGATCTTGTTTAATGTGTGAGTTGGTGTAGTATGGCCTGAAAAATTGGACATCTACTTCTGTGTAGATTTTATTTCTGATAATGGGCACGTCATCATTTTATCTGAGAACATCTAAGCTTTCTTTCTCTTTCCATTATACTCTACTCTTTTCTTTAATGTCTCATTTCCTGAATCACTAGGTATATTACATCAACTACCTGATTGTTAAATGTGTTTTTGCTATGATAAATGATAACACTACTTTTCCATTTGATTGTATATTTATATCTTACATTATAGTCCAAGGATTTGAGAATGAATACCTGTTGTAGAAAGACCTACTGGAACAATATTTTAGCTGTGTTGAGTTCTGACATGTAAATTTCATGAGAAACATCTAATGTGTCATTATATTTTTACTACACTGAAGAAAATGAAAATATGAGTTTACTGTTCTGATTAAGGGGTAAGTGAACTGATTTTTATTCTGGAAGGGTGAAAAGATACTTTTTAGAAATTGCTATGATTACCAACTCTTTCTATATGTAGCACTGGCTTTGGTGAAGTACAGAAAGTTCTGGTGTGTGTGTATATATATATACACACACACCATTATCCACCTTGCTTATAATGTTCCAATTTCATATAGTCCTTGGTAGAACCCTGGGTGATTAGGCAACCAAGGATGGTCCTGAGCTACCTTATGAAGTAGGTGATGCCATTTGCACTTTCCCATAACCACTGTGGGTGTTTACTACTTTCATACTCTAGAAGTGTTCTGTGACCCATTATTCCAGGGTCTGGCTTTTAACTGGAAACCAGCTAACCCCCATTATGGTGCCAGGGGATGATGTCCTAATGAGCGTTTCTCACAGTAAGCTCTGCTGATGTCTTGCATTAGAATTATTTCTAAGTCTTTTGTTAAAATGCTACTCCCTGGGTCTAACTCAAGAACTGAATCTGAAAATATGGAGATGTGGTACAGACTCTGCTTATTTAATAGGCTCCTCAGGCAATTCTGATTCAAAATAGAGTTTGCAAACTACTACTCTATAATATTTTCTTTCTTCACATAATTAACAGCAAAAGGAATCAACCCCTAGTGATCGATTTACAGATGCCACGGCCCAAAATGGGAGAACAATCTCTTTGGGAAGTAGCTGACCCATTCTATCACTTCACAAATCTATCTAATTATGTAAAATTATTTCATGCTTATGATAATCAAAGTACTGTGTTAGGCATACAATGTATATTTGCTTACAATGTTAAAATGCATACCCTCTTACCCCTATTAAAGCTAAAAAGATAAATATGTGCCTATATGCAGATAGAAGAGTTTTACTGTAATGATCTAATTGTGGACATGAGAAATGACTGGTCTCACTATACAGCTGCTTTCAGGATAAGTGGTTTAAGATCTACTTTTGCAAAGATCATCATTTTTGGTAGGCATTTCCCAATACTTGACTGGCTTATTGATAATGATTCTATACAGCAGACAGCTTTCTTCACTTAACTGGGATTATGTTTCACAAGTAGCCAGTCTTTGAGAGGTTATCAGACAGTGACATTACTTAAGTTTCATGAGTTTTTAAAATGAGTTTTGGTTTGTAGATAAGTAAGATATTTCATTAAACTCTGTTTACAAAATAACCCAAGTTAAAAACAATAACAAAATTTGGGGACCTTGACTGCTTATTCATTTATGAGATGAAGCAAACCTTAACTATTTGAGGGAGAAATCTTATTCCTTTCTGCAGGTACTCCAGTGGCTCACTTTTGTTAAAAAAAGAAAAAAAGAAAAAAAAATCAGTGAACTCTTCAGATAAGCGTCCTCAATTTTATTAAGTGAGCTTAGACTCTACCCTAGTTTAGTTGATTATTAAAGCATATCTGCCTATATCAGAAAAGCAATATAGATTAGCTTCATTCCCAGACTTGTCAGAGAGTATTACCCAAAAGCTTCTATCATGAAATACATGTCAAAACTTAGATGAGAGACTATCTCTGGAAGATTGCCTTAAAGAACTAAAGGCAATCTGTTTCTCTAGATAATCTTCAATTTGACTTTGGTTCAAGCTAGACCTGGATGATATTGCTCGCTCCATTACCCACCTCATCTAGTCCCAAACATAGGCAAAATTTCCTTTATGGAACTAGGTTTAGGCATAATGGCATAATACCAGTGTTGTACATTGAAAGATATTATACAACGGCCTGGTGATAATGGTTGTTTTATTTAAAGTTGTTGAGGACATTATTCACTATATTATACACTATAATACACATGAGGAATCACACACAGTAAATTTTTCTCTCTGGTTGTGTTTCTGAAAATAATTTTAATTCTTTTGAACAAAATTTTAATTGTGTGGGCTACAGCTCATGTAACAAGTTATGTTCTTTTTTTCTTATACTTCACAGCATGCAGTTTTGTTATTAATCTCACCTCTGGAATAATTTTACTTTACTAACCTTTCTAATTCCTTCAACGTGATTTCCTCATTTATTTAAGGAAAGACTTCTTGCACTGTTCATATTGGTGTATACTCTTAAATATATACTGTAAAAGGGCTGCATATAAACATAGTAATCATAAAACTGATCCGAGAGAAAAGCAAGATTTTTTTTTAAAGTTTTTTCTTTTTTTTTTCAATAGAGGTACTAGGAATTGAACCCAGGACCTCATGCATGCTAAACATGCGCTCTACCACTGAGCTATATCCACCTCCACGCAAGATTTTTAATGGTTCTTAAATGTCTTGGTATGGAGAAGAAGGCTAAGACCAGTCTACCATAATATCAGCTTTCCAGGCATCAAAATAGAACAAATGTGGAAAAATTATTTATTTTCTAGATCCTTCTTGAATCCTCAAGTGTATGCCAAAGACTACTGTATGACCATACTTAGATAAGGAGACTTGTAGACTTGGAATTAATCTTAACTAAGAATTTTTTTGTTTGCTATTCCTCCTGATAAGATTAGTTGAGCAGGCCACCTCTGTGGGATCATTGTGATTGTTGTGTACAAAGTTGAATGGTTCCATTTTCCAACATTCATGAATGCATATTTTGGACATACTTGAAACTTAGCCTAACTAAGTGCAATTTGTTATCCAAGTCTAGTCAATAATATTGTTGCATGCTTCCTTTTAACTTTCAAGCTGAAAAGTGTTTTCTCCTAAGCCCCCTTTTTTATTGTAGAGCTGCTTATTGAACTTTTTGGTATAAGACAGACAGACCACTGGCCAGTCATGATCACTAAAGGGAAAATGATTCCCAAGAGTGATGTGACGTGAAGACATAGAGCATAAACATTATAAGGACCAACTTAGGACTGAAACTCTCTCTACAAATCTGCTGTGTCTCAGTATGAGAGCAGGTCTATTACAGATGCAGGTGGCCTAATGCCTTATAAATTAGTATTGGTCATTTTTCAGTACATATTCTTGGAAAGAGGTTAACCCATTACTGATCATTAGAGCATTTTTCCTCTGTTAACATGGAGAAAATGCTTTCAATTCGTCTTCAAAATATTGCATCTCTTCAATACTTCTTTAGAATATTGCACCTCCCAATGTGAAATTTGGCAGTCACCTAGTAATAGCTAGAGTGTACAACTGAGACTAAAAAAGGAATGAGAAATGTGCGTATTTGTGTGTGTGGTGCCAGGGATGGGAGCATTCTTTTTTATTGTATTTGATTTTATGTTAAAAAAATTGCCTATCCAAAGACACACATTGAATATGAAACCACAGAAATAAATGAGTTCATTTAGAGCAAGAATATTTATTAAAAAGAGCAGAAAGAACACAACTGAGCCTTTTCAATCTGCTTGCCTCTCTGCTAGCCCCCCCAATATGATATACACCTTTTAATGAGAAATAAACATTTGTTGCTTTTGTCACAGATCAAATATCTAAGGCAGAATAAAACCAATTTCTTTGTTACCATAAAGATGTAGGGAATGTCAATATCACCTGTGACTCATCCAAGATGAACTGGCTGCCTTCAGGTGCTATTATTAAGGTATATTGCCTACCCAGATACACTCCTCAGGATAGTAGGATCCTGGGTGCAGTTAGTCAGGTCTACCGTATTCAAGTGCTTATTTTTCACCAAAGCTAAAACAGCCTTTTTAACTGAGAATTTCATATAAATTACAACAAGGAGGACTGTTTTGTGATAATAGCAGAGGACACACTATTGAATAAACTATGCAGATTTATTAGTCATTAATATATTTTATTATTAACGTAGGTGGCAATAAAATAAGATATAGCTACAGTGTAAATCTAATATAAATGTCAATTCCTTCTCACTAGGGAATTGAATATTTTGGTATGACTAAGGAAACAATTTTTGTTCTACCCATGCCTAAGATTTTCTCCCTCGTTTGTCCATTTTGTGTGATCTGTTGTGTGATCTGTGTTTGAATACTGATTCATATCTTACAGGTTTCCATACACCAATCCATGTTAGATAAATCAATCTCTTTGTTTGTAAATTGTATAAAGTTTTAACATTAAAACAAGAAGTCATTACCAGTTGCCTTTGCATAATTCCTATCATTTATACTACTGCACAAATCTGTACCAATGTTAAGACAGTGAAATGTATTTTCTCAAAATACTCTCTTAAAAATATCCTGCTGTAGCTATTTGCTAACATATGAAAGGTTGTATATTGCAGGGGTCAGGGTTTTCAGAGACCATGGTTAAAGTTAAACAGAGTACATGTAAATTAATTCTCCAAAGCTATGAACTATTATTAATAATAATTATTTCAGTATAAAAGTCCAACTCTACTTACTGTATGACTTATGGTGTTTCTTAATCTCTCTTAGCCCTGAATTCCCATAATGATATCTACTTGATACAGTACATTAATAGGACACATTGGCATAAAGATGAGCTGAAATGACATATCTGATATAGTAGTTTATCTGAAACATTGTTGGTAGATTTCATCTTTGATCTACTTCCCATGCCACATAATTAAACATCCCTTTAGCTATGGTTTTATCATGCAATTGTTTAATACCAACTTAATATATGATCTACACGAGCATAGTGGGAAAGACCTAGGTGTTAAGTGGACTATAAGATTAAAGTGAGTTTCTAAGACAACAAGTGTGTTGTTAGGCAGAGCCGATGTCAGTTTATAGGCAAAATGGAGGCAAAACTACTTTTGAAGGCTAGACAGTGATGTCCATCCAGTCTCTACTATGGAAAAAGTGAACAATAGCTGGAAGTCCTGCCAAGATCCCATATGTTGATTTGATTTAGTGGTTTCTGTCATGTGTGCTCTAGAATTTTCCCAGAGGAAAAGGATGAAACTGGAAATCATACAAATTATACTGACCTTCAGATAGGCCTCACAAAAAGTTCAAAAGATAGAGGAGGGGAGACTGGTTCAGGCTGCACTCTGCCTGTTATTAAATGGCCAGTAATTTTGTACATTTCTCTCTTACTCTAATAATCATTAGATATTTCAGTGCCCACTATGTACTTAATATTGCACTAAAGAAGACTGGGGAAGCTTCTGACCTCAAAGCATTTATAATTGACTTGGGATGATTAAATGTATACCACTGACACAACAATGAGAAATATAAAACAACATATATATTGAGCATCATATTTTGTAATACAGAATACAGGCAAGGAAGGGTTCAGAGTGGCCAGAACTTGGTGAGTAATGGGGTGGCAAATGAAGAGTTAGTTATATAGGAAGTAGGGCCTGAGTTAATGGATAGAATTTTGTAAGCAAAGGGAAAAGGGAAATGTCCTTCATTTTATTTATGTATTTAAGAACCACTTCAATAACACACAGTGTGTGCCAGACACTATAACAAGCAACTCACTTAAAAAACTTATCATTCCCCTTTTATAGTTGAGGAAACTGAGGTACAGAGAAGTTCTAGGTGGTTGGTTGAATGTGCACAGAGACATGAAAATGAAAATATATATTCCTTCTAACAATATGAATATAAGCCTGACTAGATGCATCATGTATGCACTAGTGGGAAATAAATTTGTACGGGAACATGGTAGTAAGTACCTAACAGTCAAGCAGAGAGGTTCATGTTGGCCAGTTGGAATCAATGACAGTTTTTCAGTGGCGGAGTAACATGATAAAGAGTAGAATGAATAGTAGGAAACACTGTCTAATGGGGCCAGTTGTTAAGGTAGGGAAAGATTAGTCAGAGAAGCTAGCTGAAAGACTTAGTAATCTATGCATGAGATAACAGGACCCTGGATTAAGAGTGTTAGTGGAAAAAGACTGGTGTCAGGAAAAAAAAATAAAGAGAAAATCATAACCTCAGTGTGGAAAATGAAAAAGAGGAAGAGTCAGGTTAACAGTCCTGAGTCTCAATAACTAAGAAGATGTTAGTGGTACCTCTAACAAAGACGGGGATGTCAGAAGGCATTTTATTGTTCTAATAAGTAGCCTGCTGGTAAGATGGAGCCATATGTAATTTTTTCCCGTGTGCCTGCATCTCAAGTTTTGCTTCCTGAGTAGGCTTTTTGGAGCTGCAGCTTTCCCAGCTTTATTGCACTGGCACTGGGGACTTGAACTCAGAGATAAAAGGAGCATCCTGTAACTGCAGAGTTGGGAATTCTCAAAGCTGAAATCATGGCTTTAGGAGCACATGGTGTGGCTATACACTGCACCATACTACTGGGATGCTTTGAGCACATTCTTAATGGGCAATATTAGGCGCAAATTGCCAATTAAAGCTATGCACTTAGGCAAAGTAGATTTAACTTCCATACCTTTCTGTTTGGATTTTTGCCACATTTCACTGTTTTCTTCAGTCTGTTAATTGGCCCATGCTTCCCTTTTGGATTTGTTTCCCCCCACTGTGGGTGGCACAGGCAACTTAGCCATTTGTTCCCATAAGGAAAGAGGCTTTGATAAATAGCATCACCTACGTGGTTTCATTTCTAGACTTTTCATAAGTGAGGTTAGTTCATTTATACAATGGGCTTTTAAAATGTGTTTCATACCTAATATACACTGGGGAATGCATGGCTTGGAACAAAGGCTTTGAAAACTGCCTCTCCATTCTACAGACCACTTAGTAAGAGAAATTTTCCCACAGGCAAGTTTGTCCTCTGGTCTTCTCCACCTGTAAACTTCTTTCCCACATCATCTATAATGCTTGATGTAATGTATGTCTAACTATCACGTGGGACTATTTATTTGCATTCTATGTAAGATAGATGATCTCTGTGTCAGCTGCTGATTGCAAAAGAACATTAAACAAATTAATTCATAATAAACAAACCAATAGATATGTGAATAGATAGATAGATAGGCAGACGATAGAGAACTACAAGAACGAAATATTTGTCTTATATAGCTAGGCTACTCACATGAATGTAATAGCAAGTACTAATGTGAGGCCTCTGCCAGCACTAGCTTGGGTTTGGGATTATTTGTTTAAAATTGGTGATAGTTATTTCACTGATTTTTCTCAAGAGCTGCTAAAAGAGACATAAGTGAGATGTAAGGCTTATATTTAAAAGTATCCCTTCCTATATTCTTAAGGCAGGTGTACTTTAAATCAAAACAACTTCTCACTATTTTACTCTCTTTTAAGGCTACTTAATGAAATAAGATGGGCTATTTCAATTTGATGTTTTCCTTTTTGATTTCAGAATCCACTTGGTTTGATGCAGTTATGTTTTGGTTTCTCTACAGTGACCCACACTGATTTGTTGAGATTTAAGAATAAAATATCATGAAAAGATTTTTATTCACTTATATAACCAATTCCTTACTTGCCTGCAGTTCAGAGTCCCCTTTCAAGCTAATGGGTGTAGATACCAAAGACAAAAAAAAGAATGGACCTCAGTAAAATTGGTAAATCCCTCCTTTGACAATAAAATTCTATGTAATAAGTCACGTTTGATATGTTGTTGAAACTGAGAAAGTTCCTTGCCCACTGCTGAGATAAGTGAGAGGAAAAAGTTATTGTCCTGAGGGCTATCAGCCAGGGTCTCTTAATCTTCTGTTTTGGGTGATCTGTAGTTGAGACAGATTTTTTTTTTTTTTTTTTTTTTTAGAACTTACTCACATTCTGCCTTCTGTGTAGCTCTCTCACTTATAAGACTGGTCTACTCTCATTAAAAATTTTCTCTTGTACCAAGGGGAAGAGTGAAGTCTTTGTTTAAGAAGCATAAAGTGGGAAGGATGTGACATTTAGATCCCTCATCAGTAAAGGGATGAAAACTAAGCCTATTGCCAACAAATGCATTTGGAATGCGTTTCTCCTCAAGTGATATTTATCAAGTGTCCATATATACATGGCGCCATGCTAAGTACTATACAATACAAATTAAATAGATGTGGTCCCTGCTATCTGCCAGTTTACATCTTCCTTTGATTCAAATGCTGTAGCAGAGTGCTTAAAAGGGCCAAATCAGATCATGAAGGTTATATCTCTCTCCCTAAAGGATAGGTTATTGAGGTTTCTCTTTATATGCTGGGCTGGGTGGGAGATGCAGAAGTGGCAAGGGCACTCTCTATGCCTTTTTTCTGCTAATTATTTGCAAAGGTGTCTAAGCATCTGAGACTTTAACAGGAAATTCCATAAATTGTTTCTGGTTAGTATTAGTAGCTAAGAGAAGAAAGCATTCATCTTTCTGGAGGCCTAGAGCTGATTGCTTGAAAGAATAACTTCCCCCTGTGCATTTTACTCTAGAATTTTTGGAACATATTTCTTCACCTTTATTAAAAAACCAAGTGAAAACTATCAATACGTTCTCTGCCCATCACAACTATGGACTTATGAGTCTTACGGACAGTTTCTTAACTTACTTTGAGTGGCTGCGACATATATATAGCGTGATGGGGAAAGCTCAGAATAAAAGTTAGAAGGGCTAGCTTTTAGTCCTGCTCAGACACTAAATAGCTGGTTAAGTAGGGCAAGTAGTTTCACATCTGAGCTTTAGTATCATCTCAAAATTAAGAAAATTGAATGAAATACTTTTCCGTTTTAATACTCCATGGAACTACATGTGAATTGATCAATATGTGAAAGTTGTGCAGTCATCTAAGAGACTCTAAAAGGAGAAAGGATGTCTATACCTTTATTCTGTTATTGTTTCCATAATTTATTCTGAAAATATAGATGAGAACCACTGTTGAAGTCAAATATCGCAGAAATCAACTAGTGATCTGATTAAGATTGAAATAGGTAGTCTAGAAACCCGAGAGGAAAGGCTTTTTGCTTAAGAATAATAATCAAAGATATAACTGACTAGAAAGGGTCTAATTTTACATTCTACACAAGTAACAATTTCAAATGTAAAATTTTGGGGATAGGTATCTGTCTAAATTCAGTAGAAGTACATTTTGTTTTGCTTTCAGGAAAAGGAGGAAGGACACATCTGACTTCATCTTCCCCTTCCTTTTGGATAACATGGTCAATGGCAGATGGAAAGAGCCCAGCTGGAAGATTTCCACTAAATCTTGAAGGAAAGCAGCAGTATTAAAGATAAGGGTATACAGAGTAGCCTATTTCCAGAACACAGTAATATTTTGTCTTCCTTTTCCCTTTAGCAGAGTAAATATTTCTGAATCCCATGTGTGAAGAAAAAATTACAATTCAGGGATGAAATCTTTAGTAAAATCCATTTTTCTCTTTAAAAACTTTGGCTTTCCCAGCATACGTCTCTGCAACGTTTTCTGTTTATTTTTCCATCCATATAAAAATATAGTCAAAGGATGTGAGAACTGGGAAGGACCTTAGCAATCACGCAGTCCAATCTTATTTTCCAGATGAGGAAGTACTATCAACAGAAGTGAATTACTCAGGTTCCTACAGTTGTCATTGGCAGAGATAGAGTGAGATTCTAGTGTGAACTCCAAAAAATGGAGGAAGGAGAAGGAGATAGAATGGCAAGTAAGAAAATAAAAGGGAGGAATCAGAAGAAAACATAAAATGTCCACATCTTCATATAAGATAGAGTTCAGCAAACCACATACACAGATCAAACTCAGTCTGTTGCCTGTTTTTGTATAACCCTTAATCTAAGAATTACTTTTACATTTTAATGGTTTGTTTAAAAAAAAAAAGAATGTGGGACAGAGACCATACATGGTCTATAAAACCTAAAATATTTGCTGTCTGCCCCTTTATAGAAAATATCTGCTGATCCCAGATTAAAACACTACAGAGACCACACACATGGTATAGTTAAGCAAAACCCAAGTGACCTTGAGAAAAATCCCACAGTGACTGAATTTATACAGGAACAGTTTGCTTCATCCATTTTCCACTCCAATCTACTACAGCCAGTACTCTGACCACAGAGACCAAAAGAAGAGATACTTTTTCAGAAACCACCGGGATCTTATTCTCAGTGAGCATATAATATTTAGAATAGGTCTAAGAGTCAGAAAAGAAATTATGGATTCTTTGTTCCCCCTTCCTCCTGTAGTTTTCAGTTTCACATTCTGAAGACTTGCCAGATTTCACTGTGTTTGTTTTCCCCTTCTCCATCTCTGAGGAAAGAAGTAATATGTTGAACCATATGAATATGCCAATATTCAACCAGGTTTTTTGAACTTTTTTTGTTTGTTTTGTTTTGGTTTTTGGTGGGGGGAGATAATTAGGTTTATTTATTTATTTATCTATCTTTTAATGGAGGTACTAGGAATGGAACCCAGGACCTTGTGCATGCTAAACACGCACTCTACCACTGAGCTATACCCTACCCCCTCAACCAGTTTTGACTTACAAAATGACAGTGTCTCATGGTTCAAATTAATGTTTTGCTTTCTGGTCACCTTTACTTCATAGACTTTTGCCTCTCGTCATTTTGATATCTTTTGCCTAATATTGTTAGTGATTCTTTTATCTGTGCTTATTCAGCGTCCCACTTGTGCAGAGTTTCTTTATACAATGAAGACTTAGTTCTTAAGTTGACAGACGACTCTTTGCAAGCTCTTAGTTGATAGCTGACTGAAGCTACTCTGAATACTTCATTTAAAGTGCAATGACCTAGGTGTTACTATCAACAGGCAGATACAGTGGCATCGATTCAGTTCACTAGTGAATAAATGGCTTCTATTGCCAGTTTGGGATCATCTAGTACCATATCAATGCATCTGTAAATGTGCATAACTTGTTTTTGAAGAATTTAACCAATTATTACCAGGTGGAATTATAGAAGGACTGTTTGGATATTTTAGCACCTAAGTTTCACCATCCATGGCATGTAAATGGCATGTCCTGAACTATCAACCATCCTCATTCTCACTTTTTCTTGTTCAAAGTGGTAGTCAGCCAAACTTGCAGAAATGAAGCTTGCTGTTAATAAATGTACTCAATTACAATTGGGAGATGCTCTTTCTTGCTCATATATTAGGCATCATGATACAGCAATATTAGGCATCATGATACAGCAATACAGAGACAAAGAGGTCAGCAAGCGTAGATTTCATCTCACACAAAGAACTTAGTGAATATAGTTATTGATTATGCCAGTGTATTTAAACAGAAGTGAAGAAATGGAATTTAAAAAGCTGTATAGTATATAGGAAGGCTGTTTCCATTTACTGTGATGGTTTAGAGCATGCAATTTGGAATCAGATCAAACTGGACTTGAATCCCCACTCCTCCTCTTACTAGTTATACATACCTTGGGCATATTATTTGATTTTTATTTCTCTGTATAAAAGGGAGATATCATCTATCTTATAGAGTTCTGGTGAATATTAAAGTAATATGTGTAAAATAAACATTCAATAATAGCTTTGTTATTAATATTAGTAGAAACAGTAAGAATGATAAGTTAACATGGATGATAGTAATATTGTTAATTCCCAAGTTTACTAAGATCTGAAATGCTACAGAAAAAGAAACTAGATGAAGTCACTAAAATGTTAGAGAAAAACAACTCAAGAAAATGAAGTCAAAGAAGATATGTTGCCTAAAGTGCATAAGAACTATAGAGCAAATTCAGTGATTGATATAAGCTGAAAGGGGAATTAAATTCTTACACATTTACTTTATTAATTTGCTCATTCACTCACTCTTTTAATATATGTTTTTTGAGTACCTGCAATGTTTAAGAGTCTGTACTAATATGGGGAGAAGAACATAATATTTCAGAGAAAATCTGTACACTTAAGAATGTTGTAATCCAGAGGTTTGTAGACTTTATAAAATCTTACATAGAATCTTGATTGAAAATAGAAAAAAGAGGAGTTTCTCTGGTTATATATGGAAGTGAAGAGACATAAAACCATATATACTTGTGTTCCTCTTGCCAACACCCATCCCAGAGTCCCCGTTGACACCTCCATTAACCATAAATTTTATGAAATATGGTTTGAAAACCACTGATCTAGTCTGTTATAAAGACAATTTTCATAAATTCCCAGTTTTAGGGCTCCTTTTTTAGTCCAGAACTCTGGTAGCCCCTCTAGGTGCATATGTTATAGTAGAAGCATAATAGAGTAGGCTATTTTCCACTCCTGTAAATATAATTACATTACCTACCTGTTCTTCTAGCTAAGGCTAGTGAAAGACAAGACAGAAGAGTAGCAAATTTTGAATAGAAAGGGAATACCATCAGGCAAATTTGAAAAATGTTGGTAATGTCCAGGAGGACAGGCCCAGAGGGCTCCAATATAGGGAATCTAGATGGCTAGGAGCAGAATGGATGTGCTAGGCAGGAAATAAGTGCAAATAGAGGAGGAAAAAATTTTGGAAGTCCCTCAAAATAATTTGCCACCACATACCTTTTTTTGTAACAACTTCATGATGAAAAGAAATTCATTGCATGATACCAAGGACCCTAAATTGGTTTGTTGAAACTGTGTGTTTGGTTCATGTCATAGAACAAAAATATATCTGAACAGCACTTAAAAAAAAACAACAACAAAAAAACAGAAGGTGTAAGAGAAGCATTCTTAGATTTGATTAGGACAAGAGACAAGGGAAATCTCAACATCTCAATACACAGGGAGGAAAAGCTGGTAGCAGGTTATCCTAAGGGGTTTTCAAGCTTTAAAAAGCCCTAATTTTGAGCAGTTAATTCTTGGAAGCAATTTCTGTAATAGATAATATAGCATCTAGTATACATGTAATGGGTACATTAGACATAAATAATAAATATATGACTCTGAAGTCTGCTAAACACAATACTCTGAGACGTCAAAATAATCAGAAGGGGGTACATCAAATCAAATAGTATAAAGCGAGATCTGGTGCTTTCTCCCCTCTATTCCTAGAGTGCTTTCCCAGCACAAACTTAGCTACAAACTAATACAGTGAGCACTCCTTGCCTCTCAGCCTTTCTAAATACTCTGTCTGAAACATAATTTCTCCTCTCACTCCTCTTACTAAGTCTTGCACTGCCCTCAATACTAGGTTAGATTTCACATTCAAACAACAGTAGTGACAACAGCAGCAGCAGCAGCAACAACAACAACAACAACGTCCTTCTTTGGTTGCCTCCAGCACCCCTCTGTTGCTCCAAGTCCACGCTGGCTGCATTTCTACGTGCTCTCCTTTATTGTCTCATAGCTCTGCCCTGTAGTATTACAATTGCCTGTTGTTATCCCTTACTAGACTCTAAGTTCATTGAAGATAAAAGCATATCTGTTTTGATTATCACTATATTCCCCAGCACACAGAAAGGGACAGCCACATAGTAAATGGAATAAATGGAATGAACAAAACGTTGAAAGACGAATGAACAAATAGTTCCACATATCAGTGACTGCTTTGTGTGTGATATGATTTGAAGGATGCTAGAACACATCTTTTCCCTAAAATAATTTCCTCACCTACTTTTCTGAGGATCTGACTTTCCACTATCTATAATTCAAATTTCTTTAGAATGTAATGACCACTTGTTATTTCAATAGCTAATTTATTACCATGCAAATGTATCTGGGTAAGATTAATATGTTAACACTCTGTTTCCACCGTAAGAGAAAATATGAGTTCTGAGCAATGACACATACAAGATAAAGTACTAGGATAGCATTGTCCAGTAGAACTTTTTGTACTGATAGCAATGTTACTAGTGCAACTGAGAAACTGATTTTTGAATTTTATTAAAATTTAATACTTTTTAATTTAAATTAAAATTTAATACTATTTTAATTTGTTAAATACAGTGGCTACTATATTGTGCAGTACAATTCTAGGGAGGATAAGGGAGGAAAAGAGTAAATGAAATGTAATATGGAGGCCTTCAAAGACCACCCTGTAAGGCTCACAAGTCCAGTTCTGGTTCACGGACAACTTGAATTGGATCACACCTGATAACAACAAAGCCAGAAAGGAACTACTACACATGTAGCCAACATTGTGAATGGAGAATACTATTATTTCAACATCCCCATATTCAAGAAGCCTATAAGATTGGTCAAATCCAGAAAGAATCACTACATTTTCTCAAAGACTGAAGTCCCACCACAGTGTGTGCAAATTTAAATGTTCATGTCATTTGACTTAAGTTAATTAAAATTAGAATCTTAAATTTATTAGAGCATTTTTTCTTTTAAATTTAACTCATCTTTCTAGTTGTCCTTGTTTTTAGCATTTTTAATACTGTTGAATCATAGCATGCTGACATTTTCCATAATGCTTAATGGCACATGATGACTTTGCAACCAGAAACACAGACCATTTAGGAGGCATTTAATGAATGGAACAGTCACCGGAATCAATAAATGCACTGGTTCATTTCTAAGTTTAAGATAAATCTTTCATGTGTGCAAATGACTTATCTAATAACTCTACTTTTTACTATTGGTGCAGAAACTTGAGATAAGTATGCAAATTGTGATGTTCTTTGACTTTCTGTAATTTGGCATCATTACATGTGCTTAATGTCCATAATTTATGACTGTGTAAATGCTCATAAAATATTTCATCTTTGCTGGCTGCCAAATGTATGGTTGAAAAATGTAAACTTATGAAAGTTAAAGGTGGTAATGAATTCAAATAGAATGAACCGAAACAAAGGCCATTCCTACACTGATACATTTTAAGGGTTAGTTTTAGCATTTATATGGCTGCTTCTGATATATAATCTTTTTACATAAATATCAGAGTAATTTGCCTGTTCTACCTGGATAATTATTACAGATTTGTCCACCCAAAGCTGAAATACCAATTGATTTAGTGACTTCAGTCAAATAACCAGTCAGTTAAGTGGAGAAAGAAAACATCATTAAACCAATAGTTTGACTCTAATGACTGGGTGACTGAATTGACCAGTTAATTGAGTCAGAGATGTTGCTCCAGAAGCCTGAGGTAGAGTAGACTTAGTATCTCTCATTCCTTCTGATAAAAAGAACAAAATTGAAATGAAACCATTTTTATTTGTGATTTTATATATATATGTATATATATATATAAATTCATATCAATTGCATTAAAATCTCACTTGAAGCTGAAGCCACGTCAAGAGTGTGTGAAAATGAATATAGTTCTATGAAGTTAAAGCTGTGGCTGCTCATATGCCGATAAAGGATTTTAGGTTTAAGATTTTTTTATCACATTCTTTTGCCAGATCAATCAACATGGCCTATCTTCTTAGTGCAAGATCAGCTGAAAACCCGGAAATATTTGCTTTTTTTTTTTTTTTTTTTTTTTGCCATGCTAACATGTTGAGGAACTGAGCCACTCAGTTTATAAAATATTGTGTTTGGAAACCTTTTCAGTTCCCTCTTGTCTCTGAGGCCACGTAGATGCAGACTAAATTCAAATAGGCTGAGATAAAGAAGTAAAATGAGTATCCACTTAAGCCTAAATCTAAATCTACTTTCAAAAATCAAAGTGATTCTCTGGAGAATCAGTTATTTGCCAGGTTCAATTCACCATTATCCATATCCATGACCCTGCAAGCAGAGTAAAACTCATATTTACAGGTTACATTAGGTTATCAAATATCTCCTAGTAATGCAAGAACATGATACACTGACCATGGACACTACAGATACTGTATTTACCAGCTACACTGGGGACAGAAACTGTGGTGCACTCATCAGCCTACTTAGACTCAGTTTATGGCAAGGTCAATTATTTGAGGAAACATAACCTAGTGGCTAGAAAATTACATAAATTCCAGTCTAGCCTCAAATCTCATTGTCCACTCAATAGCTAAAGAATTTTGGACAAGTTACTTAATTTCATTTATTTAAAAAAGGAAAAAAAAGAAAAGAAGGTATATCTCATTTTTTAAAAAAAAATACACTTAGATACATGCCATTTACACATGAAATACATATTTTTGGATTTCTGGGTGGGCAAAGCAACACTGAGACTTGTCAGGGAACTCTCCTAGCAGGATGACTTCTCCTCAGGTTTTAGTGCCTCCTCTCAATGTGTAATGCAAATATGCCCCCAAGGATGTATTCAAATATTTAAAAGTTGAGGTAACTTACTATATAGATGTCCTTCCACCTTCACTTCATCAATAGCAAGGTAGCCTTGATGTCCCAGAATTATTTCTTCAAAAATCACCTGGAAAAAAAAAAAAGAGGGGATTGAAGGAATCATGAAATGACAATGTCACAGGACTGTAGGAAAGATTAAATAAAGTGGATATAAATAGCCTATCACAGTGCTTAATACATTATAAGGTTTCCATGAGTAATTCCTTTGTGCATCCCACCATATTACTTTTCTGAGCATGATTTTCAGATTTATAATGGCATAACTTGGTAACTCTGAACTTACATCTCAGCAATTCTACTTTTTTAAAGGATAATAATAACACCAATATAAATATAATTCATGCCATGTCAGCCAGTCATTCATCAGTCCGGTAAAAGCTCATTACCAGTCACGGTCCAGAATTTTGTGACTTACAAGTCTGATCTCTGAAATTCTGCTTTTCTATATTATGACCTTCTTATATTCTACTTCCTTATATTTACTAAAACAATACTTTACCATCACCATGGCTAAATTCCATTTAAATCCTTCCTATTTTCTCAGATAGCACTCCACTTCTGGTTTCATTTGCTTCCCTAGTTATTCTAGAAGTCATGGTCAAACATTTGAAAATTTTACATAGCACCTTAGAATTCTTAGCCTCCTTGACTTTCTACATATTTGCTGCATACAATCCTAAACTCTGATATGACTTAATAAGAAAAAAATAAACAACCCAATCCAAAAATGGGCAGAAGACCTAAACAAGCAATTCTCTAAGGAAGAAATACAAATGATCAATAGGCATATGAAAAAATGCTCAATATCACTAATTATCAGAGAAATGCAAATCAAAACTACAATGAGGTATCACCTCACACCAGTCAGAATGGCCATCATTCAAAAGTCCACAAATGACAAATGCTGGAGAGGCTGTGGAGAAAAGGGAACCCTCCTACATTGCTGGTGGGAATGCAGTTTGGTGCAGCCACTATGGAAAACAGTGTGGAGATTCCTCAAAAGACTAGGAATAGACTTACCATATGACCCAGGAATCCAGCTCCTGGGCATATATCCAGAAGGAACTCTACTTCAAAATGACACCTGTACCCCAATGTTCATAGCAGCACTATTTACAATAGCCAAGACATGGAAACAGCCTAAATGTCCATCAACAGAGGACTGGATAAAGAAGTGGTGGTATATTTATACAATGGAACACTATTCAGCCATAAAAAATGACTACATAACGCCATTTGCAGCAACATGGATGCTCCTGGAGAAATTCATTCTAAGTGAAGTAAGCCAGAAAGAGAGAGAAAAATACCATATGAGATTGCTCATATGCGGAATCTAAAAAAAAAAACAAACCATAAATACAAAACAGAAACAGACTCATAGACATAGAATACAAACTTGTGGTTGCCAAGGGGGAGGAGGGTGGGAAGGGACAGTCATAGACATAGAATACAAACTTGTGGTTGACAAGGGGGAGGAGGGTGGGAAGGGACAGACTAGGAGTTTGAAATGTAGATACTGACAGGCATATGTAGAATAGATAAACAAGATTATACTGTATAGCACGGGGAAATATATACAAGATCTTGTGGTAGCTCACAGCAAAAAAAAAAAAATGTGACAATGAATAGATGTATGTTCATGTATAACAGAAAAATTGTGCTCTGCACTGGAATTTGACACAACATTGTAAGATGACTATAACTCAATAAAAAATGTTTAAAAAAAAACTGAAAAATTCCCAATGTCTGTTTTCCCCACACAGGCTGCTTGCTGAGCATTGCTGAAGAAAATAGAAACTATACTGATTAGGTTTGCCTTCATTAGGTCCTTGGCTGTTGCTCAGCAATTCTTTCATTTATCTTTTCTTGATGCGCTTCTGTAATTTCTACAACAGTTATTCTAAATCATTTCCACTCTCTTTAAGCCTTCAGCCACAATTCTACCTCCTCACTCAGTAAATAACTTAATTTCTTACTTTACTGAGGAAAAAAAATGCCTTGCATGAACTCCCTTCTTTTCTCCTCGTCCATCTCAAAGCTCCTCTGGATTTTCCTTCATTACCTTTTCCTTGTATCTTGTCTGTGAACAAAACCGTGTACCTCCTCCTCCCCAAGATTAATCCCTCTGTCCTCTCCTGTTCTATTTTGGTGCCATTATTTCATCAATTAGCTC
This sequence comes from Camelus ferus, assembly GCF_009834535.1. Lineage (NCBI taxonomy): Eukaryota > Metazoa > Chordata > Mammalia > Artiodactyla > Camelidae > Camelus > Camelus ferus. The sequence goes on along the minus strand of NC_045732.1, from coordinate 64,256,430 downwards.
CTTCTCTCTTACATCTTTAGTACTTCCCTATGCCCACTAATATACTCTGACCTAGGAAAAGCCAAAAGGAAGACAAACAAAAATAATGAAGCTAACAAAGACTTTTCCTATGAACTGCCATTCACTAAAGATTATGGCATATATCCCGCCTTCCTTTCATGACCAGCCATCTCAAAAATATAATCTGTAGTCATTTCTCCTATTTAGCACCATCTTCTTTTCAACCCATTTACAGTCAAGCTCCTTCTCCTCCACCCTCTATTGAAACTGGGTGTTGAACATTACTAATGACTTCCTAACTGCAACATTTCAGTCCTTTCTTGGCCCTTACTCTGATTTACCTCTCTATAACATTTAATATAGTACATTACACTAACCCCTCTTTACTGAAATTATCTTCTCTCTAGACTCATGCAATTCCTCAGCCTTCTGAATTCTCCTACTGTTTTGGCCATTTGTCTCTGTCTCTTCCATCGACTCTTTTTTTTTTTTTCCCCTGGTTCTTGTATTGTAAGTTTTTCTAAGATTCTGTCTTTTCTTCTCTTCAATTCTTTTTCAGCAATCTCCACTATAATGATTTCATCCACATGTATATTTCAAATATCTCTATTCAAATGATTTTTTTAAATCTATACCTTCAATACAGCTTCCTTCTTTTGGTCTCAGATCCACAGTTCCAAATGTTGAATGAGCATTTAAATGTTTTCATTTAGATAAATGTTAATACATAAACTTCAAAATATCCAAAATTTGGCTTATTATTGGTATCTTCAGACTTTTTACATTTACTTATTTACATTTCCAAATCCCCTAGGTTGATAAATCCAGAAGTAATCCTTAAAATTCTCACTTTCCCTTAAGCCATACTACTCTATCAGAATTTCTTATTAATTCTACTTCTGAAGTCTCTCTTCCTCATCCTCTCTCTCTTCTCCTCTCTTATTTTCATTCTCACTACTACTATTTATGTTCAACTTTCTGATCCCTCCTACCTATATTATTCCAATACCTCACCCCAAGTGTGTCCCTACACCAATCTGTTCAGAGTTACAAAAGTAAAACTTCAGCCATTTTGCTCAATAGCATAAAATATCTTATGTGGCTTGTCCTTACCAAAAAACTGAAGTCCAACTTCCTCAGCATAGTATGGAAGTTCTTTTAGTCTGATCCTATCCTATATTTTCTAATTTTATCCGAGACTACCTCCCTTCACATACCCTAAGCTATAGCTAAACTAGACTACTTGCCATTTTGTGAATCAAAGATCACTTTTCTGCCTATGTTCTTTTCTCCTCTGGGAAGGCTCTTTCCACATGTTTGTTTTTTGAAATCTTAAACATTTTTCAAGGTTCACATAAAGTTCTCTTTCTCCATATAGTCTTCCCTGTTTCTGCTTGTCAAAAAAAAATTGCTACTTTGCTTGGGCCCCCAGAATTCTCTTTTTATTCCTCATATTACATGAGCTCCATATTGCCTAAATAACAGTTATCTATATTTGTGAGTGATATTGATACTCAATTGTTAATTCCATGAATACAGGAGTTTAGGCTTATTTAGGCCCATCCCTCCATAACACCTAACACAGTACTGTATACTTAGTAGCAGCTCCAAAAAATTTGTAAAATGGATGTCTAATTCCAAATGTACTGAGTATTTACATTTAGAGCTGTTCTCTGCAGAGCTTCAAACACTTTGTGGGCATTATCTGATATCCTGAAAATGTTATTGAGAACAAAACAAAGGAGAGTTGCCATTATCTTTGTGAAAGACCAAAGTGGCAAAGCAATTTATTAGAGTTGGTAGCAGAGCTGCAAATCCAGAGCGCCTGACTACTAGACAAGTGCTCTATCCCCTCAACCATTCTTGCTCTCAAATTAAATTAATTCAGATTAATTTAGAAGTAAATTTCCATCTCCTTTGTTTACCCAACAGTTAGCTTTAATAGCCACATTTCCCTGGGTGGATTGTTGCTTAGAAGTCCACATCGCCTCACTTCTTCCTCTACCCTCTGCCTACTGGCAGTTTGCACTCCTCCCTGTCACTTGTGTGGAAATGCACTCTGGTTGATTTCCTTTCTCCTGGCTGTTTTAGTTTTGATGCGCCAGCAATCATTGGGCTTGTTCAGTTTCTTTTCTTTTCTGTGGTCATTCCTTGAGTGAGCTGAATTTACCTGCACTAAATTTTACACGTCATGGGTGGCCTCACATATTGGAGGGCAGAAAATGGCTGCTGAAGGGAGGAGAAGGGAGGATAATGACTCTATTTTCTGCAGAAAGGGATGAGATCATTTTTTAAACATGTCATTTCCTTTTAGATACAGAAGGTTGTTAGACTCCCCTTTATGTCCTTTTATCATCCAAGGTCATGGAAAGAGTAGGAAGAAGTTACTTCCTGGGATGATAGTGAAACCGGAGCTGTCGGGCATCATTTAGGCATAAAGATCATGAAGTACTTTGCTAACCACTAGTGTAACCAAGATGTCCGTGGGCTGGATCATGATAAACATTCCACTATGGCAGCACAATATATCAGCTTTAGATCTAGCGGTAAAAAATAGGAATTGGAGAGAGACAGCCATTATTTGACATGCCTAGTCTTGAGCACACTGTGCCAGTGTGTCTATTAGTAATGGGCAGATAGATTTGTGTGTGTGTCTATGTGTATGCGTTTTAGACATAATTCCTGACAGTGGAATCCTCTGTATATGGTGACCCAGGCAGTACTTCCACAATTCTAAGAACCAGTTGAAAAGAAAATAATATTTAAAGCATTTTTTAATTTTGTTTGCCTGCTACCAAGTAGCTGATTGACTGTTATGGTTTTTATCTTGATTTGATTGTTCTGAGAATACATTTGAAATGCTATTAAGTCTTGTGAATTTGGAGTTGTCAGGATTCCATGTTCTCCTACAAAGAAGGTAAATCCACCCAACCTACTTGCACTTCTAATTTATGATTGAACTTTGGAGGGCTTACAGGAAGCTTCCACCCTCTGGAGGACTAACTCACAACTAATTTTCACTGTTGTGTGTGACAACTATACATGTAAAATAATTCATCATCTATTTTAACCAAAATATAATTACACATTCAATCTATAATGCCTCCACTTCTGCCTGAATCCAGTAAACTGTGTTATATAAATAATAATCAGTAACAACCTGACACTGACACATAAAAAATATGCTTTAGGTGATGATGAACATTAAAATGCATGAATTATTTCAACAAAAGAATATGGACATGTAGGAATATAATGGGGGCAAACAGCTTGTTGTGCTTGCCTTAAAAAAAAATCTCTTTGTATCTCAAAACCCAACTTTCCAGTGAAATTTCTAATGAGGAAACTCTGGCAAAGGTAATCTAAGGAAGGATGACCAAAAGTGAGTAGATAATATAAAGCAATATTAAGTGCTTTATGTGACTTCAACTCAAACAAGACTTCAGGACTTCCCACTCAATGAGGAAAAAAAAAACAAAACTTTTTTTTAACTTAAAAAGAGGTAAGTTGTTCAAGAATATTAGATTCACTGGTAATGAAACATATCAAATAAGAGTAGCCACTTTTATTCAGTGGTATGAAAATAACCCAAGGTGATAACTGTGAATGTAATGAAAAAAAAAAAAAAAAACAGAGCTGAAATTGCCATGTAAATAATAATAATAGAAAGTGGCTGCTTCTGCCAAAGTACCGTCAACTGATACAGATTGTACAGCACCATAATTATCAAAACTGACATATGTAAAATGATTATACATTAATGGTTTGTAGAAAAAAAGTCATATGTTATAGATTTTTACTAGGTAGATACATAATCACAGGGAACAAAAGACCTTTAAACAGTGTAAAATTATGAAATTAATCTAAAATGGTATACTGCACACACAGTGTAAATTATGAGATCATTTTTCATATGATTAAGGATAAATTTATATACCTAGACACTTGAATGAGTGGGCTTCATTATATACAGCTATTACTACTGCCTGTGTGACAGATTTGGTCAGCCTTACTGTAAGTACTTTAACAGCAAGTCAATCCCAGGAAAGGTTACGAAGTTGGAAATTAGATTTATCACAGGTTATATGATTGATTCCAAGAACTAAAAAATAAATTGGAAAAGTTGTTGCTCTTATAAATTTACATGTATTATGTACAAACATCGTGCTAGTTTAGCAATTTGTGCAAGTCGATGGCCACATGAATACCTCGAAGGTTTTCTTTAAATGGTATTTCATTATTTTCACTTGGAAAGTTGAAGAATAGGAGTGCAATTTTCCCAGAATGTGTTAACTTATTTTGCTATAAACTTGAGAGTCCCACAGAAACTTTATTTGAAATTGCAGTCATGTTGTATCCATTGGATGATTTGTCCTTTGTAGTAAATGTTGTATCCCTACCATGTTATTTTCTATATTTTGGGCAAGCCCTCTATGTGGCAATAAATATGTGGCAAGGGCATGAACAGATAAGATCATCTGCTTTATGAAAAGTTTCTCAGGAAACAAAATTTCTTTCCCGATAATATATTCAGAAAGTTTTTAAGTGTTTATCCATAATATGGCGTCAGTTTACTAATGTTTGGCCAGTGCTAGAAATGTGCATAAACTGAAATTGAGTCATAAGAAAAGGATAGTAATGTAAATCATAACTTTTTGAGAAAAAACCTTGTGTTAATGTTTATACTGTGATTCCATTTTTGTGAGCAATAGACTGTGTCTACATGACACCAAAACATCTGGATGCAAAGTGAAAAATGTAGTCAGTCATCTAGATGTTTCTAAATATCCAGATGCTTTGTGTTGATTAGACAAAGATTCCAGATGATTGACTGAATTGTTTGCCCTCACAATTAACATGAATAGATTAGTCCATCTAGCACTCTGGGGAGGCAGACAGTCATGAGAAGTCAGGAGACCGAGCATGAGATCTTCCAGAGGAAGAAGTGGCTCGATAATACTTAATGACAATTTTGTTCTCATGCAAATCTCAAATTTGATTGCTGTCCTTTTTGTTAAACATTAAAACAATCATTCAGGATAAAAATTATTATTTCCTTCTGGAAATCCAACTATTTATTCTTCTGGAATAAATGTTATGTTGATTCATTGGAAAACTTAATAAGTTAGCATGGGGTCAACAGATATTAAATCGATAAAAAGTGAATAGTTTTATATACTGCCCCTCCAAGTACCAATGTATTTTCAAATAGTTTATATTAATTATAAATATCGAGGAGGATAAAAAGTTTCAACTTCTAAAGTCAGTGAAGAAGCATTTATTGAACTTGTATGTATAATTAACTGACTTATTCTTTCGTTAAACATTGAGCCACCTTATGTGCCAGACACTGGGCATAGGATGAGGATGCAAGTTGAATCAGATAGCTTTTGCCTTAAGCAATTCACATTCCAGTAGGACCTATAACAATGTTAACAGATAATAAAGGTAGAATGAGATAAGTGCCGAAAGAGCCATGTGCAAAGTGTTATTGAAACATCAATAATGGAGCCACTGTCTGCCTGGGGTAGGGGAAGGGCAGTTAGGGAAAGTTAGGAGAAATGTTGTTTGTGCAAAATTTTGAAAGAAACAGGAGAAATAGGACAACTAAAACAGCTGCAAAATACAAAAACTCCTGTTTAGAGGTACCAGAGATCTACTGAGGGAGGCTGAATTGATGAATCAAAATTCAAGAGAAAAGAGAAAATTAACCCTGCATCTGCTAAGCATTTTACCTTGTGTTCCCCTCAAGGAATTTTCTAATTCATAAGAGGCATGAATAGAGAGGCTGGTAAGCTAAACACCTGTGTAGAAGTGGCTATTAAGAGTCAGAGGGGTCTGCAAAGCTTTTTTGGCAGTCTCATGAGGCTGAGAGAGAAAAAAAAAAAATGGCGCTAACAGCTACGAAGGCAGCCAATAAATGACAAAGTTTCCAAACAAAAGGGAACACCAGAAAAGTAAACTTGACAGTTCAAACAGATTTTCCTCTTGAGGTACTCACCAAATTGTAAGTGGCACAAACGTAGATATGGAAAAACCTAGTAGAAAGTGGCTGTTGAGAGGCTGAGAAGCTAACTAGTGGGTATCAGTTAGGATTCAGTCAGGGACTCAGAACCTCTCTGAGTGATATGGAATAAAGGATTTATTATATATGTTGAATCTCATGCAATTGTGGGAGCTGAGTAGAAGACTATGGCAGGCTGATGCCTCCATACCTGGTGGGTAGGTCTAAAGTCACAAAGGGTCAGTAGGGCTAGTATTTGAGAAGAAAATCATGACTTAAAGCAAAATAGAGGAATGAGCCAAGATGGTGAAGTAGAGAGACTCATAGCTCACTGTCTTCCACAAATACACCAATTACATCTATAGACCCTCTGAATCACACAGAACAACTACTGAACTCTGGCAGAGTGTCTCTTGCTTCAAAATGCAGGAGGATTCTCACTAAATTTGGTAAGAAAAGAAAAGAAACAGAAAATTGGTGTGGGACCAGTCCTGTGGGGACGGAACAGCAAAGGAAGAAAGGCACCCTCATGTTGGGATGTCCCCTCTCCAGCTGAGAGATCAACAGGGACAGAAATGAAGCTTCCAAGGCTTGGAGGAGAAAACGGCAGCCGCTTGGCAGATAGAACTAAGAGAAATTGGCACAGAGGGTCCCTGTGAGCCCCAGTCCTAGACTTGAGCTGGCAGGGGCAAGATGGGACTGGCTGCCAGAGATCGGTGAGGAGCCTAGGGAGAGGGCTGGGGCCCACTGCACAGAGGCAGCCTCAGGACACTGGAGGGCAGTGTGATCTCTGGTTGGGGGTGTGTGCGGAACAGAATTGTCTGGAACCCCTATAAAAAAGCAGCACTGCTGGTGTGTGTGGGAAGGGGGGTGCAAGGCAGCCATGCCATAGCCGCTGTCTCTGCTTGGATCCATTGTTGGAGTGTTCTGGTGAGAAGAGATGTATGGCTTGGTCATAGCCATTACTGCTACACAGAGGCAGGGCTGAAAGCTGAATCCATACCCAGCGGCCCTGCAACTTCACAGGCAGGACTGAGATTTGATTATAGCCCCAGGTAGAGAGGGTGGATTTGCTCTCTCTGGACCCTTTGTAGACATGCACCTCTGGGATGAACAGGCAATGAGTGGAATACCGGTATTTACAACAGGCTGGTATTTACATTATGCGGAGGTGGGGCTGGGGTCTGCACTGACCCTGTGGTGCACCACGGATTCAGGTGTGTGACTGCAGGCTCACTACAGCGGGTCCTAGCATCTGACATTGGCAGACCTGCAATGATGTTTCCAGGGGCCCAGAACCTGGGGGACACCAGAGCGGGTGGCTAATATTCCTGCAGCTAAAGTGAGGAAAAAGGCAGAGTCAACAAAGAGTACTTTGTAAGCCCACATAACAAGTGACAGACAATACCACAGAGGGCACTTCCCAGTGGACATCCCCTGCGGAGGTATACTCAGTGAAACTTCTTCGCAGCTGAAGCACTCCAACCCTGCCTACCATATACCACAACTCAAAATGGATCTAGAAGTGTCTATTCCAACAATAGGGGAGCAGACACAGCCCCTGTCAAGGCTGTGACAACCACAAAAAAGGAGGCCCTGCTCAACAACAACAATTAGGGCAGGCCCTGATCACCATAACACCAACCACACCCCTAATCAAAGGGATAACAGTCAATACACACAGAAGACAGACATGACAACTACAGACTAAGAACAGCACTCACAACAAAACTATTAGATGCACACAGTCTATGCAGGAATGCTCTCACTTTAAATAAAAACAAACAAACAAACAAAAATCAGCCCTTCAAAACCACAGTAGATAACCAGTACTCCTAAATCCATAGAGCCAGAGAAACATAAATAAAATGAAGAAGCAGAGGAACCACTCCCTATTAAAAGAACAAGAGCAGTCCCCTGAAAGAATAAACAATGAAATAGACCTCAACAATCTACTAGATGATGACTTCAAAAAGGGGATGATAAAAGCACTGAAGGAAATAAGAGAGACTATGAATAGAGGCAAAGAATAATATAAAAAGGAAATAGAAACTATAAAGAGGAGCCAATTAAAAACAGAAATCTCAATGGCTGAGATAAGAGCTGAGCTAAAGGCAGCTAAAAGCAGACTACATAATGAAGAGGAATGAATAAGTGACTTAGAAGACAGGATAACAGAAGTCACCCAATTAGAACAGCAGGCAGAAAAGCAAGTGAAAACTCATGAAAGCAATATAAGGGACCTATGGGATAATATAAAGTGTGTCAACCTATGCATAATAGTGGGTCCCAGAAGGAGAAGAAAGAGAAAAGGGGATTGAAAAGGTATTTGAAGAAATCATGACTGAAAATTTTCCAAACCTAAAGAAGAAAACAGATATTCAAGTACAGGAAGCACAGAGGGTCCCAAACAAGAAGAATCTAAACAGACCTATACCAAGACATAATCAAGATGGCCAAAGTTAAAGATAAAGAAATGATTCTAAAGGCAGCAAGAGAAAAACAAAGAGTTTTCCCATTAGATTTTTAGCTGATTTCTCTACACAAACACTGCTGGCCAGAAGTGGGTGGCAATATATATTCGAAGTCCTGAATGAGAAAAAGCTGTAAACTAGGATACTCTATCTGACAAGACTATCCTTTAGAGTAGAAGGAGAGATAAAGAATTTCATAGACAAGCAAAAACTAAAAGTATTCAGTAGTACTAAACCTATCCTAAAAGAAATATTGAAAGGTCTACCCTAAACAGAAAAGAAGCAGGAAGCTATAAAAATGAGAAAACCATAACTGGAAATGTGATACCTACAATGAGTTGCAAGAGAATAAACATGAAGATGTAGAAAAAAAAGTGGGGGGCATCAAAATCATAAAAGGTGGGAGAGGAGAACAAGAAAATATAGATTTTTTTTCTCTCTCTCTTCTTTTTTCCCCTTCATTCTTTTTAGGATGTGTTTGAGTCTACATGACTACCAGTCTAAAGCAAACAGATACAGTAATGAGTTAACATAGTTGAAAAACAGGTTAACCACAAACCAAAAGCACACAATAGAGTCACAAAAACAAAAAGATACCAAGCTAATACAAAAGAAAATTATCAAACCACAAAAAGAAAAAACAAAAAGCAAAAAAGGAACAAAGAATACCAAATCAACTGGAAAACAAAGTTCAAAATGATCTCTGAGATCCCTTTCAGCTCAAACATTCTGTGATGATGTCTATATTTGTTGGGGTCCACTACAATAAATTCCACAAACTAGTTAAAAGTGAAAAAAAAAAAAAAAGAGTCAAGGCAGACTGTAACCCACAAGGACTAACAGAAACCCAAGAGAACAGACTGGAACCTATGTTTATCTCTCACTGCCTTTGACTTTATCAATGCTAGTGATTTGCAGAAGGAGCTGGCAACTTTTGTTGTGGAGCAGCGCCTTGGCCTAGTCAGAGAAGCTGAAGGAGATGTGGTAACTGGAACAGTTGCACACCAGGCTGCTGTTCCAACCTAACAAGGTGAATAAGCAGATCAGCCACAATGTGCATGAACTTCAGTGGTTCCTGGACCCCTACTCCTACACCAACCTTGAGAGCATAATGGCTGATGCTTTAATTCCACTTTTCCAAATCTCACAGAAGTTTTACCTAGAGGTGAATACTAACTTAGAACCAAACAGAGAAGGGAATTTTAGGAAGTATAGTTCCTCCTTGATATAGTACAAAACCAAAGAAGACTGACCCTTGTCAACTTGGCATCCATATACACCTCTTTTAATCACATTTGTCTTCCATATGAAAATAGTAGCAACATGACCAACTATCCTTTGTACAACTGAAAACACATTAACCAAAAGAGGATACTTATCCATCTTTGGGTAATATTAATTCCTCTTCCAACTGAATTATATTCCCTGCATTAGCTAGGGCTGCCATAATAAAATACCACAGACTGAGGGGCTTAAACAATAGAAATGTTTTTTGTTTTTGTTTCCTTTTTACTCACAGTTCTAGAGGCTAAAAGCTCAAGATCAAGGTATCAACAGGTTTGATTTCTTCTGAGACCTGTTTCCTTGACTTGTAGATGGCCACCTTCTCACTGTGTTCTCATATGGCCTTTCCTCCATACATGTACACTTTTGGTGTTTCTTTTTGTGCCAAATTTCATCCTTTTATAAGGACACCACTAAAATTGGATTAGGGCCTACTCTAACATTTTCATTTAACTTAATTGCCTCTTTAATGGCCTTATCTCTAAATACAGTCACGTTGTGAGGCACTGGAGGTTAGGACATCAATATATGAATTTTGGGGGGACACAATCCAGCTCATAACACCCTCCAGATGTTCTGGGACATAAATAGTGAGATCTAAGATTAACTGCTATTACCGTATCTTCTGTCACATGGTAGAAGAATAGGACAGTGATTCAAGAAAAGGTTAATATAGTCACAAATATATTCATATCAAAATTAGAGGAAATACTCATAATTATGATAGTTCTCCTTTCTGCAACTGGTCATGCAGTCATAGCAAGTATATACAACTTCCTACATCCATTATCCATTGCATATTCTCTCTTTCTTCAACAAGCACCTTGACTGGTCCCTGCCTGTTGAAGGGCCTAGACCATTAGTAGTACTGTGTGCATTGAGTTGTTTTAGTTTTTGGCTTTTAAACTTGGTGTGTATCAGAGGATATCCTACATATCAGACATACTCCTTCTTATACTTCTTCCTGTGAAGGAGTAACCCAAAATTTCCCCTTAGCAGTTAGGATCCATCATCCTAGCTAGTACAGTCGTTTTTTAAATTTTATTTTATTTTTACTTATTTCTTTTTATTTAAGTACAGTCAGTTAGAATGTGTCAATTTCTGGTGTACAGCACAATGTTCCAGTCATGCATATATATATTTGTTTTCATATTCTTTTCCATTAAAGGTTACCACAAGACATTAAATATAGTTCTCTGTGCTATACAGAAGAAACTTGTTTTTCTTTAATCTATTTTAATTTATAGTGGCTAACATTTGCAAATCTCAAACTCCCAAATTTATCCCTTCCCACTCCTTTTCCCGGTAACCATAAAATTGTTTACTATGGTTGCGAGTCTGTTTCTGTTTTGTAGATGAGTTCATAGTGTCTTTTATTTTCTTTCTTTTTTTTTTTTAGATTCCACATATGAGTGATATCATATGGTATTTTTCTTTCTCTTTCTGGCTTACTTCACTTAGAATGATGATCTCTAGGTCCATCCTTGTTGTTGCAAATGGCATTATTGTATTATTTTATATAGCTGAGTAGTATTCCATTGTGTCAATATACCACAACTTGCTTAACCAGTCATCTGTTGATGGACATTTAGGTTGCTTCCATGTCTTGGTTATTGTAAATAATGCTGCTATGAACATTGGGGTGCAGGTCTCTTTTCGAATTAGAGTTAACTCTGGATATAAATCCAGAAGTGGTATTGCTGGATCATATGGTAAGTCTATTTTTAGTTTTTTGAGGAATCTCCATACTGTTTTCCATAATGGCTGCACCAAACTACATTCCCACCAGCAGTGTAGGAGAGTTCCCTTTTCTTCATACCCTCTCAGGCATTTATTGTTCATGGATTTTTGAATCAGTAGTCCTTTTTGACTGTAACTTTAGTGGTATCGGAAGCTCAAAGGAAGCAGGTGACAGTCTTAACTTCTAGTTTAATGGAAACATTGCTGTGTTCCCTGATGGAAACATTTCTTCCATAAGAACTAAGACTTCTAGACTAGCAGAGCCCAAAATAATGAGAAAAGTAAGAAAAAATGCTTGTAAATTACTAAGGATAGTTTATTTCCTGGATTTATAAATTTTGTTTACAGAGGGAACAAGACGATATAATGTTCACCAGTGTAGAACATTATTTTGCATCCTAGAGGATGTTAACCTCACCACACAGGGTATTACCATGCAGATGGAGTTATAATTGAATCTTCAAAAGGTTGTTCCACTGTTCTATCTGCCCGGTTGCTTCAGGGTAATGGTAAACACAGTAAAACCAAGAATCCCATGAACATGAGCCCGTTACTACATTTCATTTACCATAAAATGAGTTCCTTAATCAGAATAAATGCTCCCATAATCCCTCGTACCTAATTTTCTACAATCGTTCTGTTCTCTTACTGTTTCCCCCACCCCCACTCATTCTTCACTCACCATTTTGTGAGCAAGAACTGTATATTTTTTGTTTTGGTAACTTTAACAAATATAGCCTCAGTTTAGGTACATCTTCAAAGGATACTGATTGAAAAAATGATGGAAAAGTCAACAATGTCAAATAAAACACAGGGGTCAAAAAATATAAGGGCAAATATTAAAGAAGGTCCTTTATTCAAAACAAGGGCCATTTAAAGATGGAAATAAACAGCTGAAACAAAAGAAGAGAGATCTCAGGATGGCAAACTCTCTTACTAGCTGTATGAACTTAGGCCTCTGTTATGGACTGAAAGTTTGTTGTTTCCCCAATTTAACACATTGGAGCCCTAACCCCAAATGTAATGCTACTTGGAGATCAGGCTTTTGGAAAGGCAACTATGGTTAGATTAGGTCGTGAGAGTGGGGCCCTCATAATGGAATTATTGGCCTGATAAGAAGAGATCTGTGTGTGTGTGTGCACACGCGCGCACATGTGCATGCACACATGCCTCCGTTCATGCACACACATGCACCTGTGAAAGGTTGTGTGAGGTTATACTGAGAAGGAGGCCTTTGCAAGCCAGGAAGAAAGCCTTTACCAGGAACAGAATCAGGCTGGCACCTTGGTCTTGGACTTCTCAACCTCCAGAACTATGAGAAATAAATTTCTGTTGTTTAAGCCACTCAGTCTATGGTATTTTGTTATGGTGGCCCCAGCAGACAAATCCATGCTCCATTTCCTTTTATTTAAAATGGCCATAAAAGTTATCTGACAGGATTGATGAAAATAGTAGAGATAATATATGTAGAGTGCCTAGCCAGTGTTCAATAACAGTGGCTAATTTTTCCAGTCAGTTCTGTGCAGCTAGTATTGTGCTGGCCTGACTTATTCTTTCTCCTTCCAATTCATTTAGGGCTCTTGTTTGCTCTTAGTGTGAGCATTTGATCATTTACCTTACTCTGCTGCTTTATCTATGAATCTCTTGACTGCTGACTGTTTGCATGGACTTATATTACTTTGGCCTGTGCTATTCATGAACTCTTGATTTTTATTGCCTACCTGGCCTCTGACTCATCACTGACCAGACAGACTCTTCTTTCTTGGTGTTTACCTGGGCTCTTTGGCCAACAATGACCTGGCTTATATCTTGAATCACTTTGGCAAATCAGAGAGTATTTTTAAGGGAATTCACACCCCATATTTCCATAAAAATCCTGATGCAGTGCTCACTAAAATATCATGGAATGTTATTTTAGTCTCCTCCCACCTTGGCATTCACTTTTGTCATTGTAATTTCACTTTCTTTTAGATACCTGCACATAATTAATGGCTGTACTTACTGCTCTAGATCTCTAGTAGTTTTATTGCTTGCCTTCCGAGCTGACAAGGTCTCATGCACCAGTGCTTTAAAGCTTTCTGGATCAGCGACACTTTGAGAATCTCATGAAAGTTACAGGGGTCCCTACGACCACCACTCCCAAGTGTCTATATGCAGTTCCATATAAAATTGTGTATACAATTTCAGGAAGTTCATGGACCTTTGGAAATACAGGATTTCAACTCCAGCTTTTGAAATTCAGTATTATTCTTTTCTCTCAACTCAACATACTTTAAAAATATTTAAATAACACACTCAATTTGGGTTTTTAAAATTAATTTGTAAATAATCCAAATCTAGGAAATAGAAAGAACTATCAGATTGAGAAAGGCATTGGAAATACTAAAACAGAGACACTAACTCATGCACTTTATGTTGAAATGATTTCTTGATCTTTAACAGTGAGGTAAAAGACATTGTCCTTCCCATGTTGTCCATGTTGAACAGAGATATGGCACCATGAAGTAATTATCAGTTGTCATGTTAATGGCTGTTGACTGGGTCACACACAACTCTCTGTTGGGCATCTTACTTTTCACTGATGCTTACTAACACCATTAGGGTAAGTTCTGGCCTTAGCATTTCTGTGGTTCATGGATCAATATATGAGCCATTATTTGACTTTTTTTCATAACTTGATATAACTTTCACATATGTACTACATTATGTACTGGCATCCCTTTATAATTGCATTCCTCACTGTAGGTTCTCCAAAGACTTACACTGTAATAGTTCTGTTATCATATTCACTGTGACATCAAATTGGCATCATAATGGATTCTTTTTTAGACTTGTATCCTTTTGCATTTTCTCATTCTAATCTCTCATTATAATGGCATCGTAACTGGGTCCCAGCAGACTTTCACTGAAGTTATTATGAGATAGTTAACATCATGGCAACTCCAGATTAAATTGCACAGGAAATCAGTATTGTGAAAGAAACTTAAATAAAGTCCTGATAAGTAATTACTGGTTATGTTTAGTGATTATTTTGTTTAAACATCTCTCTCTCTATTTTAATTCAAAAAGTTCCCTAAAGACAGTACTCCACATTAAAAAAATAACTACCTGGCAACCAGGAAAATTGTGCTTTTTTAAGTGAGCCAAATTTCAGTTGAAGGTTGGCAAAACATCCAAAAGCATAGCTTGTGCTTTAATAACTGGAAAGTAAGCTGATTTTTTTTCATTTATGTTGATTTTTAAAATAGCTGGTCTTCAACATAGCTATGAGAAAAGGAAGCTGCATATACCACGCTTCTACCTCAAACTATGAACCTAGAAAAAGTAGTCTTCACCTCTCTGGATCTAAAAACTAAGGAGAAGAATCTGTGGCATAATGACCTTTCAAACTACCTGGCAATTGAAAGAGGGAAAATGTTTGTTTAGAGTAAATGAACAGTCCTTCTGTGTAAGAACTCACCACCATCAGTATTGTTGGACACCTTTGGTGCAAAACAATATATTTAATTCAGTTGATATCAAAATAAATGTGGCATAGTCCCTGCTTATAAGAATGTACACTGTAATTGTGGGCAAAAATCATATACCTTAAAATCTGGATATTAATGTAAGGCTTCCCCACTAAATACCTGATGAATGTTTGGTTAAGATAATCAGTGCTGCATTAGGAGTTCCTAAGGATTAAGTGTATTCAGTTTCTATTGCTGCTCTAATTACCACAAACAGTGGTTTCAAACAGTACGCACTTATTATCTTACAGTTCTGTAGGTTAAAAGTTTGATATCGGTTTTACTGGGCTGAAATCAAAGTGTTGGAAGGGCTGCATTCTCTTCTGGAGACTTCAGTGGAAAAATTTATTTGCCCTTTCCAGCTTCTAGAGGCCACTTGGATTCCTTGGCTCATGACTCCTTTATCCATCTTGAAAGACAGCAACAGTGTAGTTCTGTGCCTTTCTTCCACAGTCACAGCTTTCTCTCACTAACCCTGTCTTCTACCTTTATAAACCCTTGTAATTACATTGGGCTCACACTGATAATCTGAGATAACCTCTCTATTTTAAGGTCAGCTGATTAGCAACCCTAATCCCATCTGCACCCATACTTACTCTTTGCCATTAAACCTAATAAGGTCACTGCTTCCAGGGATGAAGGGGCATTATTCTACTTATCACATCAAATAAATATTAAGATGTCAGAGGAGGTAAGACTTGAATGAGGTTTGAAGACCGATTAAAATATGAAGAGGATTTTGATTGGGATGTGAAAGTAAAAACAAATTGTAATTAATTCTGCAGCACTCTTCCAAGCCAATAATGTTAGCATAGTAGAGGTTAGAAGTTTGAAATACAGACATTGGAGCTAGGCAGTCTTGTTTTCAAGTCCTGGCTCTGCCAGTAACTGCAAGACCTTGGACAAATCACATAAGCCATTTGGGCTTCAGTCTCTCATCCTTAAGAAAATGATAAAAGTAGCATCTAACTCATAGCACCATCATGAAGGTTAAAAGAGATAACACAGGAGGGCTTCTGGTTTCCAGTCTAGCATGCAAGAAGCTTGCCATTCCATCCTAACAACAGGTAAAAAGCTAAACAAACTGAAAACTCATCAACTATTCTTAGATCTATCAGAGAAGTGAGGTCACAGGGCAAGATGCTACTCCCAAAATTAGACAGAAAGACAAACACAAAGAATCACAACTTACTAAAACAGAAACTCCCAAGCAGAAACCTCAGTGGGAATCAGTTGTTGGGTAAGAAAAACTGAACTGTAAGTAATGAATTGCTAGAAGTTAAGTATGAACATGTTTAAGAGATAAAATCTCCAGAGGACTCAGTTAATATGAGGGCTGCCACATTTTAGTGAATTTTTAATTTTTTTATCCTTTTAAAATTATAGTTGATATACAATATTATATTTGCTTCAGGTGTACAACATAGTGATTCAATATTTTTTATAGATTATATCCCATTTAAAGTTATTACAAAATGATGTCTATATTTCCCTGTGCTATATAATATATCCTTGTTGCTTATCTATTTTAAGCATAGTAGTTTGTATCTATTAATCTCCTACACCAATCTTGTCTCCCCTCTTCTCTCTTCCCACTGGTAACCACTGATTTGTTCTCTATATCTGTGAGTTTACTTCTGTTTTGTTATATTCATTTATGTGTTTTATTTTTTAGATTCCACATATAAGTAATAATATACAGTATTTGTCTTTCTCTGTCTGACTTATTTCACTAACATAATACCCTCTAGACCCATCCACATTGTTCCAAATGGCAGAATTTCATTCTTTTTTTATGGTTGAGTAATATTTCAGTGTGTGTGTGTGTGTGCATCACATCTTCTTTATCCATTCATCTATTGATGGACACAGGCTGTTTCCATATCTTAGCTATTGTAAATAATGCTGCTATGAACATTGAAGTACATGTATCTTTTCAAATTTAGTCTTCTTGTTTTCTTTGCATGTATTCACTAGAGTGGAATTATTGAATCATATGATAGTTTTTAGTTTTGTAGGGACTTTCATACTGTTTTCCATAGTGTCTGCACCAATTTACATTTCCATTAACAGTGTATGATGGTTCCCTTTTCTCCACATCCTCTCCAACATTTGTTATTTCTGGTCTTTTTGATGATAGCCACTCTGACAGGTGTGAGGTTATATCTAATTGTGGTTTTGATTTGCATCTTCCTGATGATTAGCAATGTTGAGCATCTTTTCATGTGCCTGTTGGCCATCTGCATTTCTTCTTTGGAAAAATGTCTATTCAGTTCTTCTGCCCATTTTGTAATGGAGTTGCTTGGTTTTTTGATGTGGAGTTTACTTTTGTATATAATGTGAGAAAATGTTCTAATTTCATTCTTTTACATGTAGCTGTCCAGTTTCCTGAGCACCACTTATTGAAGAGACTATCTTTTGTACATTGTTGTATCCTTGACTCCTTTGTCATAGATGAATTGACCATAAGTATGTGAGTTTATTTCTGGGCTCTCTATTCAGCCCCACTGTTCTGTGTGTCTGTTTTTGTGCCAGTACCATGCTGTATTGATTACAGTAACTTTGTAGTATAGTCTGAAGTCAGGGATTGTGATACCTCCAGCTTTGTTCTTTTCTTTTTTTAAGATTGCTTTAGCAATTTAGGGTCTTTTGTGGTTCCACATAAGTTTTAGGATTATTTGTTCTAGTTCTGTGAAAAAACTCTTTGGTGAATTTTACCTCCAAGAGGTTAGCCAGATTCTCACAGTGATTATCAAAGAAAAATTCCCTCACGCTTCTGGTATGAAGGGAAAAGGAACCATTTTGAAATATGCCAAAACATTTTGTTCTTCTTAACAAGGCCTGCTCTCTAGAGAAATTATTTTACCAGAGGCTAAAATATTGGTGTTTTATCAGATCCAAACCAACTTGGAGGACCAGAAATACCAAAATCTAGCCATTTCTAGCCATCTATGTGGAGGAAGGAACTACCCCCATTCTAGCCCACTCTAGCCATCTTGTCCCACTTAAGAGAAGCACTTGTGAAGTTTACAGTCTAGATATACAGGCTCACTAAAAGGCTGACACCTAATCTTAGGATTATAGAATGCTTCCTCTTCCTTCACACATTACCAGCACATTACTTAAGGCCTATTTAACACAGTTCCTTTTATCAAAAGCATCATGTCTACCTTTCAATCAAAAATCAAAAGCTGTACTGAAAAGCAAAAACAGTTTGAAGAGACAGAGAAAGTACTCAGAATCACAGTCAGATATGGCAGAGATGTTGGAATGATTAGAAAGGCAATTTAAAATAACTATGATTAATATATTAAGGGCTCTAATGGATAAAGTAAACACCATACAAGAACACATAGAAAATATAAGAAGAGAGATGGAAATTTTAATAAAGAACTAAAAAGAAATGCAAGAGGATAAGAATGCTGTAACATAAATGAAGAATGCCTCTGATGGGCCTATGCTAGTAAACTGGATGCAGCCGAGGAAAGTATCTCTGAGCTTGAGGATATCTCAATAAAAACCTCCAAAACTGAAAAGTAAATAGAACAAAGACTGAAGTTTATGTGGAGAGGTAAAAGACCCAGTATAGCCAACACAATATTTAAAGAGAAGAGTAAGGTTGGTAGACTGATACTATGCAACTTCAAGTCTTAACTCTAAAGTTACAGCAATCAAGAGAGTGTGATATGGTTTCTTTCATTCACTCATTCATTCAAAGAATAGTTATTTATTATCTGGATCTATGTAGAGATATAACCCTTACTCTTAAGGGAATTATACTGTAGTTGTGGAAATAGGACATTACCAAATACCACGTTTTGAAATAGCCTTGAACATTTTTAAAGTTCCATGTTAACTTCATGATACAGACAGGTCTGAACATAATACTTGTTCTCAAGAGTTTATAATCCTGTAAGGAGAAAACTAATAAACACATAACTGTAGTACAAGGTCAAGTAGACTAACTGTTGGAGGTGGCATAGTATAAGGATTAAAATCATTGGCTTTACATGGATTTGAGTTTTTAACTCTAGCTTTGTCATTTCCTAGCTGTGCAATGTTGGGGTAGCTACTTAGTTCCTCTAAATCTGTTTCTCCATCTGTAAAATAAGGATAAAAGTAGTTTTAATATAATACATAAATAAATCATATAAGTGCATAGTTTAGCACATAATTTGTACTTGGTGTTGCTATCAAGATATACAGACACAATTTTATGTTGCATTCAAAGGATAGAGAGCTCACATCTGGTTTTGAAGATGAGGGAAATTTTTATAAGCAAGTAACACTTACTATGGATCTCTTCTTAGTTTCACCTGCCTTTGTCTTCTCCTGCACCTTAAAAGTGGTCTTACCAATGGGCAATATCTTCAAGCATAGGCCTGTCCTAGGTCCTGAGTCAATACCAATGGGTGCAGGAAGTGTATCAGTAATCTCATCTGCAACATTTCAGCATCTTAAAATAATTCTCTTCAGCCTTCAGTACCTAGTATCTCAATTATAGCTAACCCCATCTCCCACTGTTCTTATTTCTTTTGTGCAAATTTGGCCAGGGTCTGAGAGCATGTGCAGGCACATTTTAAAATAATAGGCCATAAAAATTCTCTCATTTTTCTGTAAAAACTGATGTATTGATGAGGCCAAATACCTTAATGTGGAAATGTTAAATGGCTTAAATAGGAGCAAAGCCGTTGAAAAACATGTTCTTGCTTATATTGTGAAAGAAAATCTGATTTGTTCATTTTTCATTGAGTGAAAAAAACAAAACTATACCAAAGGGCACAGTGTCAGTGTAAGTGGGACTTTCATAATTCATTTCATTATGTAAATTTAAAAGATTATTATTATGAACACCACATTTTCTCATTCTAGAGATGATGGAATTGCCATAAGGGAAATTTTGAATACTGAGAAGGAAGAAACTGAATAATCTATCTCTAAACGCTAACAGCTTTAGAGAAGGACTTTGAGGAAAAGTAAGCACTGCAAAAATAGATTGTAGCTCTGTACTGCAGTCATAGTAGTGTTGTGGAAATGGTCAGTTGGAATTGTGTGTTACAGCCTCTGACCCTTCTTTCTGTCTTTCATTAAAAAAAAAAAAAAAAAAAAAAACAGAGAAGGAAATGAGAGCTCCATATGCTCTCATCCCTCTCCCACACCTGGACCTTTTCATGAGATAAGCTTTGACTTCATGTATGAGGCAGGAATGAAATTTATTTTTGAACTCCCTACCCCTCATCTCTGCATGCTCTTTGTCCCTTTCAGTAGCTCTACTCTCTGACAATATTTAGCATGTCTTTGCACATTCTGAGTTTTCAAGCAGAAAACATATCTGCTATCTCCATAGGTTTACCGTAAGCTCCTTGAAACAAAGAACATATCTATGTCTGTATCTTCTGCATGGTGCCTATTTCACACAGCCAGTGTTCAACAAATTTCTTTTGATTGCTTTATTTCTAATAATAATAGTTTACATCTGTTGCATATCTACCAAAAGCATAATGCATGCAAAGCTGTATTCTAAATACATTGTTTCATTAATATCTCAGCAACCCCGTGAAGTAGGTGACTTCACAACTGTTATTTTCATTTGGCTTAAAGAGGCCAAATAGCTACTGAATTTTACAGATAAGATTTAAATCTGTCTATTCACTATGAAGTCCCAACTCTTAACCACTAAACTCTAATCCCAATGCTCATTTTTAACACTCCATTATTACTTGCATCATGTTATGAATCAGTTTAGCATATTATATTTCCCCAATGTATTTGCATTTTATAAGACAGAGTTCAGAAGCATATAAGCTGAAGAGATCTATCTCTAATACTGGACTTTCAGGCAGAAAGTATAGGAGGAATTGGGGTTATATTTTTATAGTAGTTTTCCACTTGTTTGTCGAGTCGCATCACTCAAGTGTTTCCCCACAAATAGTAACAGTAAAGAAGCCTTAGGTCTCTAATTAAAGTAGGGAAGAAAACAAACCTTGGAAACAGCAGAGTGCATTTTGAAATAATTCTTATTAATACAAAAGCCATGTGTACCCTGTCACTCTCTCCTTGAACTAATTTCTAAGTTTCACTATTTCTTTTGTATCCTTCTGGAAATTCGGATGTCTGTGCAAAATGGATCAACACTATAGGATCAAAATATACACAGTTTCCTTCACCAATTAATGTGTTGAATCATATTAATGCTTCCTAGTATTAAACACTGTTACCCTCTAGGTCCATCCATGTTGTTGCAAATGACAGAATTGAATGCCTTTTATGGCTGAGTAATATTCCATTGTGTGTATATTTATTTATACACATAAAGAAGATACATATCTTCTTTATCCATCCTTTTTATCCATTCACTGTTGATGGACACTTAGGTTGCTTCCATATCTTGGCTATTATAAACAATGCTGCTATTTTGTGGTGACTTTAAATGGAGTATAATCTATAAAAATGTTGAGTCATTATGTTGTATGCCTGAAACAAATATGATGCTATAAATCAACTATACTTCGATTAAAGAAAAAATTGAAGTCCTAGAAAGAACCCCAAATCATCTTGGTATATTATTCTTCAAGTGTAGCTTCTAATTGCCAATATTTTCTTTAGGATCCTTGTATTTATTTACATAAGTGAGATCAATCTTAGTTTTCTTTTGGAAGCAATTTTTTTTTGAGATTTCAGGTCAATTTTATGTTGACTTTGTAACAAGAGTCTAGAAGCTTCCTTTTTCTATACTCAGAAACAGTTGAAAGACTTTCAGAATGAATTGTTTCTTGAATATTTGAAAGGAATTACTTTATAAAGCTCCTTGAAACTGGTGTTCAGGAGAAAGGCATAGCTCTTTAATAAACTAGATTTTTTTCAATGGCAATTGGTTTATTTAATTTTTTAAAAATCTCATCCGGAGCCAATTTATGGTAATTTATATTTTCATAGAAAATCATCCAGACTTTGAAATTTATTTGAACAAGGTTGAGCTAAGTCATCTCATATAATTATTTTGCATTTCTCTGTGTTTGTGGTAATTTCCCTTTTTCCATTTTTAATTGTGTTTGTACTCCCCCCCCACTACATTCTTCTTGATTAGACTAGCTAGTGGCTTTATCTATTTTATTATCATGATTTTTGAAGAAAAAGCTTTTGGATTTATTCATTAGTTCTACTGCTTTTTCTATTTACTAATTCATTAATATTAGCTTGTATCTTAATTTCTTGTTTCTGCTCTTCAGGTAAATTGTACACTTACACTAATGCATATAGTCCTTATAACAACCCTAGGAGGTAAATACTACTTTTATTCCCCTTTAACAAATTATGGCACTAAGAGGTTAAATCATTTGCCCAGAGTCATGTAGTTGGTAGAGTCACAGAGTGAGGATATGAAGTTAGCTCTTTTTATTCACTATACTATACTGTCTCCTTCGGTTTTTGCTATTACCGCCTTCCTCCTTCATTTGTTGAGTAGTTGAATGCTTAATTAATGTATTTTCCTTTTTTTATTGAAGTATAGTCAGCTTGTAATGTGTCAATTTCTGGTGTACAGCATAATGTTTCAGTCATATATATAGATACATATATTCACTTCATATTCTTTTTCATTATAGGTTACTACAAGATATTGAATATAGTTCCCTGTGCTGTACAGAAGAGCCTTGTTGTTTATATATTTTATATATACTGGTTAATATTTGTAATTAATGTATTTTCAATATTGATCTTTTATCAATAACAGTGTTTTATGTGATAATGTTTCTTCTGAGCACAAGTTTATTAGGATCTGATATGTGCTTTATTGCTATTCTGTGGATTTTCTGCAATTTTAGGTTTTATTTCCTTTTGACTCAAGAATTATTTAAGAGAGTTTTTATTTCCTGATGTCTGGGGTATTGAGGGCTTTGTTTGAATATCTTCTCTGTAGATATTCTATGTCAAATTAAAGATGCAGTATTTTTTTCTTGTTGGATGGTAGTATTGTGTCGTGAATGGGTACTGAATGTTTTCAAATGTTTTCTTCAACAACATATATTAAGATGCTCTTATAATTTTTCTTTTCCAATCTGTTAACATAGTGCATTAGACTGCTTCATTTGCTCATATCAAAAAATGCTTAGAATTCTGTGATAGTCACTTTGCATTATTGTTTTAACTCACATTTGGATTTGGGTTGCTAGTATTTATTAGGTTCTTTGCATCCTTATTCACAAGCGAATTTTTCCCAGAGTTTTACTGTGCTATCACTTATATTATCCTTGTAAGATGATATGGCTATCTTCCTATGTTTTTATTTGCTATTTAATGGTATATCAGGCAAGTTTCATAGTTGGTAAATGCAAAAATCAATTCTAGTTTACTTAAGTAGAAAATTAATTTAACATGGGGATATCATGGAGCTTATACAAGGGGAAGAGTAGAGAGCATTGTTTAGAAAGCAAACAAGAACAAAACGAAGCTGTGCAGGTGAAAAAACTTAGGCACTAACAGTAATTCTGCTGGGCCTACCACCAGTGAACCTTCATCATACCACTTCTGGATTGTCAACTCCAATAAAATAGCTGAAGGTAATTTCTAATTCTCCTAGCACCTTTTTTCACTTCCTTCATGTTGTCAAAGTTTCGGGTAGAAGCATGTCATTAGTTGGTTTTGCCTAACATATGTTAGCTACTAGGGGTTAAGGAGAGGTCATGCGTATACCCCTTCAATTTTCATAATGTTAAGGAAAAGTTTAATATGTGATTAAATTTTTGAATGTTTCATTTTGTTTGAAAAGAAAATGAATTTTCCAATTAAGTACAAAATTTGTTGGTTATTTAATTCAAATTTATATATTTAATTTTTTCTTTGCTTGACAGTTATCTGAAAAAAAAGGTAGGTAGTTCAACTATAACTGTGTACCCATTTCTTTGCAATTTTTGTTTCATATATGTAGTTACATATTTGGCATTTTAGGACATAAACAAATAAAACCCGGTCCTTTCTGCTTGAGTTTAGAATCAATTGAAAGACAGACACAAGTCATTATATGAAGACCAAAATACCTCGCTTATGATTACTCCTGATAGAACTGACAGGAGAATGTGGCTTTAGACCTTTAGTCAAGTGATCTTTTTAATACTTCATCTCTTCTTAATATAGACTTACACAACCAGTCACAGGGACAGCTTGCAAGTGCATGCTGCACCTGCAAAGGCCAGCCCCTACTGTGTGCCAGTGAGCAGATTAGAGCATTTGTGTTTGTGTATAGCAAAGATGGCTCACAAAGAAAAGAGAGACACAGAGACAGAGAGAGATTAAGCATAGTGGTTATTATTCCAAACTGTCTTTGCTTCTTTCTGTGGAAATAAATAAGTAAGTAGTGCCAGGAATGTGTGTCTAGCAGAGTCCCTCACATGGAAAAATGAGGAACAGAAAATACTTCTTTCCCCCTTAATGCATTAAGTCGAACAATATGAAATCCCCAATATTTCACCATTTTTGACCTCAAAATAATAGCAATTTCATATTTCAGTTATTTTATAAGTTATATTAAGTTCTTATGTTTTGCATTTTTTTCTTACAGTAGTCTCCCCTTATCTAGGGGGTTACATTCCCAGACCCCCACTGGATGTGTGAAACCATGGATAGTACCGAATCCTATATACACTATGTTTTTTTCCTATACAGACCTATGATAAAGTTTAATTTATAAATTATAAATTAGTTTTTTAATTGTTTTAATAGATCGCTCCTCATTTGGGGTTTGTCTGATGTTTCCTCATGATTAAACTTAGGTTATGCTTTCTGAACTGGAACACAACACAGGTGATGTTGTGTTCTTGCCAGGTAGCACATCTGGATGCACACAATGTCCATCTGTACTTCATTCATGATGTAATTTCAATCATCCAGTCAAGGTATTGTCCAATTGCTTCATTAGTTACTATATTTTTTTCCTTAGAAGTAATAAGAAGTCTTTGGAGAGACACTTTAAGACCATGTGAAAATATCCTGCTCTCCATCAACATCTCACCCTAAATTTATCATCCGTTAATGATTTTTGCCCAATGCGATATTTATTATAATTGCAAAATGCTGATTTTCCAACTTCAGTACTTCTTTCACATTTACTAGTCAGCACTTGCCACTCTACTGTAAGCAAGAGTCCTTCCTCTTCTTGTATTGATTGCTTATTTGTTTATATAGTTATCACTGGTATGGACTCATGAACTCTTGTGAATAGTTTATAGTTAATTATTGTACTTATTTCTTTAAAGTATTTTACCATGAATTCTGTTTTATCTCCTATTTATATTGGTATACTTGCTTTTCTTTTGTTAGTGTTTACCTGACACATACTTTTTATGCTTTTATTTTCAAGGATCCCATTTGAAGTGTGTTACTTGTAAACAGCATATTGCCAGTTATTCTGTCTTTTACTTATTTATTTATTTAACAAAATTTTAAAAATATAAAAATTTTTTTTCTTGTGAGAACTCCTAGGACTTACTCTTATAACAACTTTCATATATAACACACAACAATGTTAATTATGTTTATCATGCTATACATTACAACCCTAGTATTTACTTTATAACTGGAAGTTTGTAGCTTTTGACCACCTTCATCCAATTCCCCATCCCTCACCCCTACTCCCCCACCTCTGGTAACCACAAATCTGATCTCTTTCTATGAGGTAGTTTCTTTTTGAAGCATAATTGACCTACAACACTATGTTAGTTCCTGGTACACAACATAGTGATTCAATATTTCTACACATTTCAAAATTTGCTTCTTTGTTTTATACCAACCAGAAAGTATTTGTCTTTTAACATGTGAGATTAACCCATTCATATTTATCATGATTACTGATATATTCACTGATGACTTATTATTGCCATCTTTTGTTATTGCTATGTCTTAATATGCTTTCTGGGTTTTTTTCCATTTCTGCTTTATGTTTAATAGAGAAGGTTTTCCATTTCATTACTTTTTCTCCCTGTGCCTAGCTGCCTGTTTAGCTGGCAATCGGGATTCACTAATAAGACAAGCCTTAAGCATAAGTACAATCAAAAGCTACCTATAGAGTGTGATAAGTAGGTCACTGAAATCACGAGTTTTAATATTGTTCATGATCATACTTTGGAAGGCATCTGTGCCTGATATACTAGTTTGTGTAAGATTTCTACTCAAATTCTGATAGGACCTAAATGATTCACTGGTGTCCCAGTGCAATTTGTGAGGTCACTTTCCATTTATAAGTCTCTTAACTACATGCCCTGTTAGATTAAATGTAGAAATGCATTGGTCTAACAGCAACAGATCCCAGTAGGAAACAAGAACAGATATTTCTACTCTGTCTAGTATCCATTCAGTTTTGATTATATCCTCCTAAATGAAGATTCAGTACCCATCCTCCTCCACTTAGCACCTAATATACAGAGATTCTCGGGCTTAATATGCTTTCCATAGCTTCCACATTATAGGTTAAAATAGTATTGTCCCTAATCATAGCAGATGAAACTATTTTTATAGAATCAATTTCAATTTTAAGAGTAACTGGGGAATTGCTAACAGTTTTAAAATTTTTTTTGGTGTTAAACCAATAGCAGTTTCTAAAGCTGAGATTTTTGAGACTCAGACCATCAATTTTGCCTCAGTTTGATTAAGTGTAAAGGTAATGACTGGAAGAATTGCCTAAGGTAAAACTTCTGAGCCATCTATTATAGCACTATCTCAACTTACCATCATATTATCCAGGACAATCTCTATGCATAAGATTATATTTGTGTGCGTGAAAGTGTCGGTCTTTGTGTGTGTCTGTGTCAACACTGATGTTAGACCAAACCAGAATCCTGGAATCCTAGGTACCATAGAAGGGAAAAGAGACTAACATTTATCAGAACATGCTAAGTGCCTAAACCTTTATATATAACATAAAATTATATTCTTACAGTAACTTTGTGTTAGCTATATCATTTTCTTTTTTAGATTAGAAAATTGAAGTTCAGATATATTAAGCAACTTGCCCAATGTTGCACTATGTGGGGACTTTTATTTCTCTATTAAGTACCCAGTTCGTCTTCTTCTTGTAATGAATGTTCTGTGTTGTTTGGCTGATAATGTTTCCACGTCTACTTTCAGCCCCAGAGTTTAGGATGTAAACCAGATGTGGCTAATCAGAGTATTACAGTCTTCTGGATTTGGTCAAATATGAGAACAGGATCTTATCTAAGCCAATGAAATTTCATTGAAATTTCATTTCAATGAGAGTTTAGCCCTTCCTTTCCTCGGTTGGATAGAAGGCTATTATGATGTAAATCTAAAGCTACCAGGGGCCAACTGCCTGAAGATGATGCTAAGCTAGCTAAAGAAAATCAGGGACAATACATTGAGATGGTCGAATACCATCATTTGATCTCCTGAGTTCCAGCAATGAGTAAAAGCTAGGTTTATAATCATAGACTTTATAGTAATAAAGGCAAATATATTATTTTTGTTCTTAGGCTTTTGTTGAGTTTCTATCATTAAAAAAAAAAATCTTGACTTATAAAGACTGATAGAGATAATTCTCTTTCTCTAAACTCTACCTGCTTTTAAGGCCCACTTGAAGTGAAATGTCCACTGTAGAGCTTTCCCTGACCCTCTTTCCCTTCCAGCTGTACTCTCTCCTTCTTAGGCACAATGTACTTATTTTATAGCACTTGTTACATTCTATCCTGTACTAGGTTTTAACTACTTACGTACTCCTTATTTCTTCCTACTAAGGAATAAATATTTAGTGGGAAAGAGTTTTCATGTCACTTCTTATACCCCTAAGAAAAAGTAACCTAGAATGCATCTGTCTTTTACTGGCATTTGATAAATGTTTTCTAAATTAATAGTCTTATTCTTAATTTCTTACTTAAAATCATAAGTTTTAAAGTGTTTTTGCTTCCTAAGATACATTTTGAAAAGCTTCTCAAAAGAATGCTTTGATGGAAATCATTAACTTTCTTGGGGTAGACCTGTTCAGACATTCACAATATTGGGCTATATCTACATAATTTTTTTTTTGCTATAGCCACCCTTTAAAATAATCCATCCAACTAAAATATAATACCATGATTCCAAGCCATGTTTAGAAATTCAATGAATTACATTTTTTCATATGCATTAAAAAAAATACTTCTATATCCCTTGGACCAAGGAGTGGAAACTGTCAAATGTTTCACAAACACCCATTCTGGAAAACTGAGTTGTTCAAAAGTCCTTCAAAATTAAGATGGAAAACTTTTAGCCTATGAACTATTGAAAACCTTTAGTCATCTCTAAGCAGTTTTCACAATTAAAATTGCTTATTTGCCATAGTCCTAACACATTGTCTGGTTTAATAAAACATGGACTCATATATAGATTCAAAGAAATAGGAAAAAACAAAGTTTCCCCCAGATGTTTCAGAGGATCATCTCACTTACACTTTTGTCAAATGCAGGAATTTGCTTCTTTGGGATCACATGGTAGGTTATTGAAATATGTACTGGAAAAAATATACTGCCACCCTATATTCAACATGACTCATCTCCTTGAATGTAATTTCCATTCTAGAAAAAAAGGGATTAAAGTAAATAAACCAGTAGAAAACCACACCATTCTATCCTCTGATAAAGATTAAATATTAAAAGAGCACCCCCCAAAAGCTTGTAAATTGCTATTATTAAACTCATTACAAAATACACTGTGTGTATGATCTTTGTGTAACTCACATAGCAAAATATTTCGTAGAGCTTGAAAATTGATTTCCTGCCCTTCATGACATCTACTTGATGCCTGAAGGTTTTATGTAGATGTGTGCTGGTTAGTCAAAGTTTTATCCTAATTAAAAGAAGAGCATATTCCTAATGCAGTCTATTTCATTTCATGTGGGTCTTATACTTTTCAAACTCAAATTTACATATAGGTTCTTTCTTTATTCCTCTTTTGTTGGCAAGAAAATAAACTCTGTGTCCTCTTCCTTAAAATTTTAAACATTATGGTTCTAAACTGCATTTTTTATGTAACACTTGAGACCCTATAGTCTAATCATCTATTGTATAAATTCCCGATTAATGATAATATTTATTCTCTATTTTATAAAAAATGTTTTACCAGTATCTTGTTTGTTTCTAAGGACATCAAAATTGCACATGGATTAAGATCACTATGAAGTAAATTTGGAAGAAAAAGCAAATTAAATTGAAAAGATCTTCCTGATCTTTACAAAAGATGGTTTGCTACTTCCAGGATGAAAGTTGACTAATGTCCCTTTAAATTTCCCTTTAAACGGCCAGCTCAGCCATTAGGCAAAGTAAGTCTTCTCAGTTACTCTTCTACTTAATAAATGTGGAATTGGGAATAAACTATTTGGTGAAGAAGTGGACATCATATTAATTAAAATTATTTTAGGATTACAAACATTCTTTAATATCAAAGGTACACCTATTGATTAAATAAATAAATAAATAATTGGAATTAGTAATGTAGAAATTGTATTGTTAACAAATTATTTCTGTCATGTCTAGAATATATTCTACCTTTTGGAAAGTCTCCATTATATGGAATAAGTTATATTCTTAATACCACACTAACTGCCATGGAATTTTATTTAAAGTTCACTTATCTTTTCCCCCTTCCTCAGCCACAGCTTACATCTATTCTAGACCCAAATCTGTTGGATGATGGAGCAGTCAGAGTTGCCATTTCATGGTTATATCTTCTTTCTGGCTGAGTCTGATGCATATGAACAAAGAACATAAAAACTGCTATTGTAACTTGAGACTTTCAGTCCATCTGCCATCAATCAAAGGAGCTAAAAGTGAAATTTGATCTTTTAGTGTACAGTCATCTTACATACCTGAACTCAGATGGCTAGCTTGCTTGCATACTACATAGATCCACAAATCAAGAACTACTTGATTGACCTGGGTGTTGATAATGGGTTCTCATCCTAAATTTAAATTTAATTTAAATGATTTCAATTAAATTAAATGATTTAAATTAGCACTGTAATAAATATAAATACAAATTAAATATAATATTTTTTTTGCCCCTGACAGTTTGATGATTCGGTTGAGTTAATCATGTCAGGCATATTAAGAGAATCAACTTAACATTTTGCATTTTCAAACATTTTGCTTTTCAGACCTTTGTACCTGATAGTGTGTTTTAGAAAATAAAATAAATGTTTCATTCTGTTTTTAAAACATTCTCCAAAAGGGGAGACATTTTTGCTTATTTATTTTTTATTTTATGCCCATTTTATTGCTTTTTATTTATAGATTTTAATATTTTTACATGTTTGGGATAATTCAGACATATCTGAAAACAGGGAAATACTTTAAAGAAAACTAAATATTACTTGCATTATCTTTAACAAAAATAAAAAAAAAATTCTTTACTATTAAATTGAGTATGCTAACATTTATAGTTAAACAAATGAGATGGAATTAATCAGATCCCAATATTTGTACATTATGTGCATCTGAGTCCAGGGATACAATATAAGAAAATTCTTTATTATGACCTTTTGCTTCTATGGTTGAATATTTTATCTAGTCAAAATATTTCTATGTTTTGGTACATTCCTGAGAAAGGCTGGAACCGTAACTAGGTTAGGTATTAGACCTCGGTTAACTAATGCAGGACTTAGCACAACTGACTCTATTTGGGGCATTTTGTCTCTCTAACACATCATATGTGGTTTTTACTTCAGGGAGAAAAATTAAACAAATACTAAACTAGAGCATGCATATTAATATTAACTAAAATAACTGAAGCATTTAGGGCAAAGAGAGCTGATGCCTGTAATTCACTTTGAAATGCATCAAAAATTATTGGATAGATATGTAACAAATACTAAAATGTTAATTGTAGTAACTAAGTGGTGGATCACTATAAAATTATTTGAACTTTTCCATATGTTTAAACCTTTTTATAATACTAAAGGGGGGGAAAGACAAAGAAAAAAAACCCAAAACAAAATATTTCTATATTTTGAATAGATAAAAATATGTTTTGGAATACTTTATTTGAATTTGGTTTTCATGACAAATTTTCCATGTCTCCTTAACTCTTCTGTTAATTTTTATTAATCCACTTATTATATTAAATATACTATGAATCCAAAAGTCAAATCAATCAATGAGGAGGGATTTCTTTGGTTACTCTAGAAAGGAATAGATTGAATTATTATAATATTCATTTTCACCCAGAGAATTAAAAGAAGATAGTATAATTCATACCATTTTAATGAGCTATCTGGAGATCCCAAACATTTACTTTGGCACATTATAGAATGAAATGAAATAGATATTTTACTTTCAAATCCCAAAGCCTGATTCTTAGCTCTAAGTCTTCAACTATATAGAGAATTTCTAACTGAATGCTGTCCTTGGACAGAACCAGTGATTATAGATTCTTTGGATTAAAAGATCTAAAGAATATACAACATTTAATATGTGAAATTTAAAGTCAGATAGTGTA
This sequence comes from Camelus ferus, assembly GCF_009834535.1. Classification (NCBI taxonomy): domain Eukaryota; kingdom Metazoa; phylum Chordata; class Mammalia; order Artiodactyla; family Camelidae; genus Camelus; species Camelus ferus. The sequence goes on along the minus strand of NC_045732.1, from coordinate 64,224,946 downwards.
TGGTACATCCATACACTGGAATGCTATTTAGCAATAAAAATGAGTATAATACTGAAATATGCAATACCATGTATGAAATTTCAAAACATTGTATTAGAGGGACTTAATCAAGATGGTGGAATATAAGTTCCAGAATCTCCTTATACCCACGTAGAGACAAACTCAACAATAATGTACAGACCAAATTCCCTTTGTGAGAAATCCAGAAATCAGTTAAGAGGCTCTTGCTCCCCAGACAAGGGAGAAACTAGCTGCATGGAACCTGGTAGGCAAATCCATGGTACTCACTCAACATAGTCCCTCTCTTGACCCAGTGTGTTGTGATAAAGAGAAAACTCTCAGCTCCTGGTTTCTCCCTGAGAAGGGAAAGATAACTCTGAAACATATGTCTAACAAACACTCAAGACTTTTCAGGAGGCTTCCTGATGTACTGGTTTCTGTTTTGCCTGAATTTAAGTACTGATACAGTAAAGGGCAGCAGGTTGGAGGCCACTGAGAAAAAGGGGAACAGACACACATTCACACACATTCACCACAGTCCCTCCACATGGCCTAATGTGGAATGAACTGGAGAAAATACCCTCAATTCTTGGCTTCTCCACTGGGAAGGGAAAGAGTTGGATCATGAATCCAATACTCTGGTTTTTGTGAGGGAACTGCCAGAGGGATTAGTTTCTGTCTCATCTGTTTCATAGAACTGAATGAATATGGCATATTGGGCTGCTGAGAACAAAAGAAGGGCAGAGAGTTTGCTGCTGCTCTAGAGGATCCACAGTACAGCAGACAGAGGCCAATAGATATTGGCAGTCTCTCCCTTGGGGGGAAAGAGAAGAGTGGAGTGTGAATTCACTGTTCTAGCATTTCAGGATACTGCCCAAGGGACAGGTTTCTGTCTCAATTAACTCAGAATGCTGAAGGGATGGGGATACTTGAGATGCCTGGGGGTAGGGGTACAGATTAAATAAGAAAACTGGCAAATTACCATGGCAGTTTTCACAGAATTAGAACCAAAAAAAAAAAAAAATGTAATTTGTATGGAAACACAAAGATCCTGAATAGCCAAAACAATCTTGAAAAGCAGAACACAGCTGGAATAATCACACTCCCTGACTGTAGGCTATATTACAAAGCTACAGTAATCAAAACAGTATGGTACTGACTAATCTATGACAAAGGCAGCAAGAATATGCAATGGAGAAGACAGTTTCTTCAATAAGTGATGCTAGGAAAACTGGACAGCTACATGTAAAAGAATTAAATTAGAACATTCTCTAACACCATATACAAAAATAAACTCAAAATGGATTAAACACCTAAATGTAAGACCAGATACTATAAAACTCCTAGAGGAAACCATAGGCAGAACACACTTTGACATAAATTTCAGCAATATTTTTTTGAAGCAGCTCCTAAAGTAATGGGACTAAAAGAAAAACAAACAAATGGGACCTAATTAAGCTTAAAAGCTTTTGCACAGCAAAGGAAACAATAAACAAAATAAAAAGATAACCTACAGAATGGGAGAAAATATTTGCAAATGGTGCAACCAACAAGGGATTAATTTCCAAAATACACAAACAGCTCATACAGCTAAATATCAAAATAAACAAACAAACAACCCAATCAAAAAATGGGTAGAAGACCAAAATAGATATTTCCTCAAAGAAGACATAATTGGTCAACAAACCCATAAAAAGATGTTCAATATCACTAATTATTAAAGAATGCAAATCAAAACTACAATGAGGTATCACCTCACATCAGTCAGAATGGTTATTATCAAAAAGTCTACGAATAATGAATGCTGGAAAGGGTGTAAAGAAAAAGGAACTCTCTTACACTGTTGGTGGGAATGTAAATTGGTGCAGACACTGTGGAAAACAGTAGGGATGTTCCTTAAAAAACTAAAAACAGAGTTACCATATGAGCCAGCAATTCCACTTCTGGGCATGTATCTGGAGAAAACCATAATTCAAAAATATACATGCACCCCAATGTTCACAGCAGCACCATTTATAATAGCAAAGATATGGAAGCATCCTAAATGTCCATCAATAGATGAGGGGATAAAGAAGATATGGGGTGTGTGTGTGTGTGTGTGTGTGTGTACACACATACAATGGAATATTACTCAGTCATAAAAAGGAATAACATAATGCCATTTGCAGCAACATGAATGGACCTAGAGATTATCATATTAAGTGAAGTAAGTCAGACAGTAAGTAATAAAGACATATATCAATTGGTATCATTTATATGTGAAGTCCAAAAAAAGTAATACAAATGAACTTCTTTACAAATCAGAAATGAACTCAGACATAGAAAACAAACATATGGTTACCAAAGAGGAAAGCAGGGGATGGGGAAGGCAGGAAGGGAAAAATTAGGAGTTTGGGATTAACATATACACACTACTATATATAAAATAAACAAACAATAAGGACCTATTGTATATCATAGGGAATTATATTAAGTATCTTGTAATAACTTATAATGGAAAAGAATCTGAAAAAGAATACATATGTGCATATGTATGTAGGTATATCTATTATATTATATTATATTATATATATGAATCACTTTGCTGTGCACCTGAAACTAACACAACATTGTAAGTCAACTATACTTCAACAACAACAACAAAAAAGAAGCAATCACACACACATACACACAAAAAGCTAGGCAGCTTATTACAGTTCCAGGAAATCCGCTGTACTGCAGACATACACCAGAAGGAGAAAGAGATTACAACATACCAAGAAAAGAAGTCAGCAAATTCCTCCAATTGAGAATTTACACATGAAAGTCCAGAGAACACATATCCACAGAAAACATTTGAGTAGCCCCCAGAATTCCTAGCAGGGCTGATTGGTGAAGGCTTTTCCCTGTATGAAACCAGTTTATAACCAGTGGAAAAAGCAGCTGCTTTTCAAATGTGCAGATGACCACACAACGATGTAAGGCACATAAAAAGCCATGAAAACATGGCCAAAGCAAAGGAACAAAAAAAATCTACAAAAAATGATAGTAAATAAAAAGAAGTATATGAATTAACTGGCAAAGAATACAAAATAACCATCATAAAGATGCTCAGTAAGCTCACGAAAATGATGCATGGACAACATGAGATTATAGACACGAGATAGAAAATGTATAAAAGAAGCAAATAGAAAATTTGAAGCTGAAGAATACAGTAACTCAATTGAAAAATTTACTACAGAGTTTCAACAGCAGAGTTGGTCAAACAGAAGAAAGAATCAGTAAAGTTGAAGACAAGTTATTTGAAATTATCCAGTCAGAGAAACAAAGAGAAAAAATAATGAAAACAAGTAAAGAAAGCCTAAGGGACCTATGGGACACCATCAAATAGACCAATATTTGAATTACAGGGTTTCCATAGGAGAAGAGAGAAAGGGACAGAAAGCTTACTTGTTAAAATTACAGCCAAAATTACAAAAATCTGATGAAGAAAATGAACACCCAAATTCAAGAAGAATGAAGAAATACTCTAAAGAAATCCACACCAAGATACAGTATAATCAAATCATAAAAAATAAAAGACAAAAAGAACATTGAAAGAAGTAAGAGAAAAAGAACTCATTATACACAAGAGAGCCTTCATAAGGCTATCAGTGGATTTCTCAGCAAAAAGATTGCAGACCAGAAAGGAGTGGAATGATATATTCAAACTGCTGAGAGAAAAAAAAAACAAACAAACTGCCTACCAACAATATTATATCTAAAAAAAAATCTCTCCTTCAAAAAAGGAGAGATAAAGATTTTCCCATACAAACCAAAGCTGAGGGAATTTATCACCACTAGACCTGACTTACAAGAAATGCTAAGGGAATTCCTTCAAATCAAAATGAAAAGATGCTAAATAGTAACACAAAAGCATATAAAAGCATAAAGCTCTTTGATAAGTGTAAGTATATAGACAAATAAAGAACACTGTAACACTGTAAGAGTGGTACATGAACACTTTTAATTCTGATATAGAAGTTAAAAAGCAAAAGTATAAAAAATAACTACAACTATAAAACATGTTAATGGATAGACAATACAAAAAATACAATTTGTGACATTAATAGCATGAAATGTCAGGGAGAGATAGGCAAAACATAGTTTTTATATGAAATTAAAGTTAAATTGTTATCTCCTTAAAATAGATTGTTATAACTCTAAATGTTCCATGTAAGCCCTACAGTAACCACAAAGAAAATATCTGAAGAAGATACACAAAAGAACATGAGAAAGAAATCAAATCACGTCACTACAAAAAGTCAATGAATCACAAAGCAAGACAGCAAGAAAAGTAAAGGGTTAAGAGCTACAAGACAGACAGAAAAATAATTAACAAAGTGGCAAAACAAGTCCTTTCCTATTGGTATTACTTTACATGTAAATGGATTAAACTCCTCAATCAAAAGACAGAGTGATTGAGTTGAACAATAAAACAAGATCCAACTATATGCTATCTATATGAGACCCACTATTTATATTTAAGGGCACACATACAATGAAAGTGAAAGGATGGGAAAAGATATTCCATGAAAATGGTAAACAAAAGAGAGCAAGAGTAGCCATATTTTATCAAAAAAATAGACTTTAAGTCAAAAAATGTCACAGGAGACAATATATCACTTATAAAAATATATAAAGTCGGTATCAGAGCATCAAAATATATGAAGCAAACATTGACAAAACTGAAGGGAGAAATAGACAACAAAACAATAATAGTAGTGGATTTCAATATCCACTTTAAATAATGGATAGAACATCCAGACAGAAGATCAATAAAGAAATAGGACTTAAGCAATGCCCTAGGACAAATAATGAAAGAGACAAATATAAAACATTCCACTTACAGCATCAGAATGCACATTCTTCTTAAGCACACTTGGAATATTCTCCAGAGTGAATTACATTTTAGATCACAAGACAAATCATAGCAAATATAAGAAAACTGAAATGTTATATATTCTCTGATCATAATGGTGTAAAACTAGACATTAATGGCAGAAGAAAAACTGTTAAATTAACAAATAAATGGAAATTAAACAATGTACTCCTGAAAAACCAATGGGTCAAAGAAGAAATCAAAAGGGAAATAGAAAATATCTTGAGATAAATTAAAATAAAAATACCACATACTAAAACTTATGAGACACAGCAAAAGCAATACTAAAAGGGAAGTATACTGTGGTAAACATCTACATTAAAAAAGAAAAAGTGGTCTCAATTAAACAACCTAACTTTATACCTCAAAGAACTAGAGAACTAGGAGAATGAACTAAGCCCAAAGTTAGTAGAAGGAAGGAAATAATATGGATTAGAGCAGAAATAAATGAAAAATAGATTAGAAGTATAAAAGAAAAACAACAACAAAAAGACAATTGGGAACCAGTCTGAGATCGCAATGAAGGTAGATACCAAACTCCTCTCCTCCTACAGATACGCTAAGTCTACAGCTACATATGGAACAATTTTAACTTAAAACAACAACAACAACAACAAAACAACAACAACAACAACAACAAAAAACAAAAAACAAAAAAACTAAAGGCTGATTGAATAAGTACCTATCAGGCAAACAATGTAAAAGCTACATCTAAGTGGGTGGGAGAGACTGGGACACATTCTTGCCATAAGCCCCACTGCAGTGTGGTGACCCACAACCAGGAAGAAATTCAAAACTTGGAGCTTCTCTCTGAGGAGTGAAAGTTTCAAACTCTACATCAGGTATCCCAACTTTTAAGACATGCACTTGAGAGATGAGCCTCCAAAACAGTTAAGTTTGAAAACCAGTATGGCTTGTGCCCTGAGACACAAGATGGTAGCAATACAAGAAATGCATCTTAAAAGGACTGCATGCTTGGACTCATCAACTTTAGGCCCCCAAATCAGAGGCAGCCAATTGCACGCAAACTTAAAGTAAAGGAAGCTCACCTGCTTTTATCAAAAACTTGGTGGGAGTTTCAGGTATTTAATTTAACACACACAATTAGAAATCTACTGAAACACTCTCTGAGGATAGAGACTGGCAGGAGCCATCTTTGTGCCCTCCTCTTGCTATGCTGCAGAACACCAGTATCTCCCAGAAGGCAGAGTTTACAGGTGTCTGGTGCTCTGATTTTTGTGGCTGCTGCCCAGGGGATGCTTTTTTATAATTGAAGTATAGGTGGTTTACAATGTCGTGTTAATTTCTAGTGTACAGCATGGCGATTCAGTTATTTATATATTCCTTTCCATATTCTTTCTCATTGTAGGCAAGGTACTGAATATAGTTCTCTGCACTATAGAGTAGAACCTTGTTGTTCACCTACTTTATATATAATAGTTAATATCTGTAAGTCCCAAACTCCCAATTTATCCCTCCCCTCCTTCTCCTACCCCCACAACCATAAGTTTGTTTTTCATGTCTGGGAGTCTGTTTCTGTTTTCTAAATAAGTTAAGTTTGTCTCATTTTTTAGAGTCCACATATAAGTGACATCATACGGCATTTTTCTTTCTCTTTCTGGTTTACTTCACTTAGTATGACAATCTCCAGGTCTATCCATGTTGTTGCAAACAGCATTTTATTCTTTTTTATGACTAAGTAGTATCCATTGTATGTATATGTGTGTGTGTGTGTATGTATGTGTGTGTGTGTGTGTGCGTGTGTATGTATATATATGTATGTATGTATGTATATATATATACCACAACTTCTTTATCCAATCACCTGTCAATGGACATTTAGGTTGCTTTGATGTCTTGGCTGTTATAAATAGTGCTGCTATGAGCATTGGGGTGTATGCATCTTTTCAAATTAGAGGGTCTTGCCCAGGAGTGGGATTGCTGGATCATATGGTAAGTCTAGTTTTAGTTTTTTAAGGAATCTCCATATTGTTTTCTTTTCTTCCTTTCTTTCTGTCTTTTCTTTTCTTTTCTTTCTTTCTTTTTTTTTTGTGGCTCCTGCCCAGGGGACACTTTTTGAGTACACAGTCCTAGAGGCCAGGTGAGATTGTGTTCTTGGTTACATGAGACTGTAATAATTGGTGTCACTCAGAAAGGAGCTCATACTCCTGTCTGGTGCCCCAATTTTTGTGACTGCTGCCAAGGGACACTTCTACATCACCTGGCTTGGGTAGCCAGTGGAGTTTACACTCATGGGTCTCACAGGACTGTAACCAATGGAGAAAGAGTTCTTAAAACAGTTAGTATCCTGAGGACATAGCAAGATGCAACAGATACAGGAGCTATATCTTTCTGTGAAGGAGGCCTATTAGCTAATCATCATGACTGTGACCTGGGGGGCAGGCTTCTAATTAAATAAGCATTGAGAAGCTGACTGTAATCCTTTCCAGAGACCTCAGAGGACAGGTGTTATCTTCTAACTATGATGGTATGAAATTAGAAATTAATTATGCAAAATATTGAATGTGTAGAGATTAAACAACATGCTATTGAATAAAATATGGGTCGAAGAATAAAGCAAAAAAGAAATCAAAAAATACATTGAGTGGAAATGTAACACAGCAAAATTTATGGGATGCAGCAAAAGTAGTTCTAAGAGGGAGGTTCACAGTAATACCTTTCTACCTCAAGAAATAAAAAATTCTCAAATAAACAACCTAACCTTACTTCTCAAGGATTTAGAAAAAGAACAAATGAAGCCTAAAATTAGTAGAAAAAAGGAAATAACAGAGATTAGCACAGAAATAAATGAAAGAGACTAAAAAGACAATAAAAAAGATCAATGAAACTAAGACCTATGTTTTTGAAAAGACAAACAGAATTGACAAACCTTTTGCTACACTAACTAGGAAAAAAGAGAAATAACACGAACAAAATCACAAGTAAAAGAGGAGATATTAAAACTGATACCACAGAAATGCAAAGGATCATGAAACTACATGAACAATTATACACCAACAATTGGAAAACTAGAAGAAATGGATAAATTCATAGAAACATACAACCTACCATGACTGAATTATGATGAACTATAAAATCTTAACATACTGCTGGGAAATTGAATCAAAAAGCTCCTAACAAATATAGTTCAGGACAAGACGACCTCACTAGTATATTCTAACCAATCATTCAAACGATAATGAATACCAATCCTTCTCAAATACTAGCGGAAAAAAAAAAAAAAAAAAGAAGAAGCATGAGGAACTGTTCTAATCGTATTTTACAAGGCCAAAATTACCTAGATACAAAAACCACGTAAGGATACCACATAAAAAAGAAAATTATAGGCCAATATCCCTGATGAACATAGATGTAAAAATCTTTAATAAAATATTAGCAAACCAAGTCCAACAGTACATTCAGAGGATTGTATACCATGAAATGGGATGCAAGGATGCAAAGATGGTTCAACATCTGCATCAAACAATTCATTACACTACATTAACAAAATGAAGGATAAAAATCATATGATCATCTCAATAGAAGCAGAAAAAGCATTTGACAAGATTCAACATCCATTTATGATTAAAAACTCTCAACAAAATGAGTGTGGAGAGAATATGCTTCAACATAATAAAGGTCATATATGACAAGTTCACAGCTAATATCATACTCAATGGTTAAAAAGCTGAAAAATTTTCCTCTAAGATCATGAACAAGACAAAATGCTCACTTTGGCCCCTTTTAATCAATATAGTATTGGAAACCCTATCCCGAGCAATTAGGCAACAAAAAGAAATAAAAGGCAACCAAATTAAAAAAGAAGTAAAAATGTCCCTATTTGCTGATGACGTGATATATATGTATAAAACATTAAAGATGCCATCAAAAAACTCAGAACTAATCAACAAATTCAGTAAAGTTGCAGAATACAAAATCAATACACAAAAATTTGTTGCATTTCTTTACACTAATAACAAACTAGTAGGAAGAGCAATTAATAAGACAATTCCATTTACAATTGTATCAGAAAAATAAAATACTTAGGAATAAATTTAGCCAAGGCAGTGAAAGACCAATGTGTTGAAAACTATGAGACATTAATGAAAGAAACTGAAGAAGACACAAATAAGTAGAAAGATATTCCATACTCATTGCTCTTCCTGTGTGTCCTTTCTCTTGTACAGAACCCTCCAAGAACCCTGTCTGGGGTCAGGGGGAATTTGTCCTTCCCTCCCCCAGGTCTTCCCTGCCCTTTCTCTCTTCCATAACCTGTCTATTAACCATACCCATCCTGAGTTCATGGCCAAAAGTTTCAATAAGAAAAAGTGGTGGAAAAAGAGACCAAGGCAACTGCCCTGCTGTGGGTGCTCACCTGTTCCAGTCTTGTGAGGGAACTGTTTGGTTTTTTTGGTTTTTTGGTTTTTTAACACTTCCCGTGCTGTGCCCAATTATAAGAGGAAATAAAACTAAGCTGAAATGATGAAAAAAAAAAAAAAGAAATTAATATTAAAATGTCCATACTACCCAAAACAAGATTCAACACAATCCCCAGCAAAACTTCAATGGCAGTTTTCACAGAAACAGAATAAACAATCCTAAAATATGTATGAAACAACAAAAGAGCCCAAATAGCCAAAGCTATCTTGAGAAAGAAGAACAAAGCCGGTGGCATGTTCCCTGATTTTGAAATGTTACAAAGCTATATTAATTAAAGCAGTATGGAATCAGCATAATAATAGACACATAGATCAATGGAAAATAATAGAGAGCCCAGAAGTAAATCCACACACATATGTTCAAATGCTCTCAACAAGAATATCTAGAATACACAGCAGGAAAGGATCATCTCTTCAACACATGGTGTTGGAAAAACTGAATATCTACATGAAAAAAATAAGTTGGATTCATATCTTATACAATAGACAAAATCAAACTTAAAATGGATTAAAGAATTGAACCTAAGACCTAAAACTATAAAACTCCATTAAGAAAATATAGGGAGAACAAATCATAACATTGGACTTGACAATGATTTCTTAAAAATGACTCTAAAAGTACAGGGAATTAAAATAAAACAAAGCAAAACCAAAAACAAATAAGTGAGACTGTGTCAAACTAAAATGTTTCTGTGCAGCAAGAAAACAATCACCAGCGTAAAAAGGCAACCTATGGAATGGGAGTAAATATTTGCAAATCATGTATCTGATGGGGGATTAATATCCAAAATACATAAAGAACTCTTACAACTCAATAACAAAAAATACGGAACTCAATTAAAATTTTTTGATAGACATTTCTCTAAAGAAGATATATATATATATATATATATATATATATATATATATATATATACACACAGAATTACAAGTGT